>NW_027466054.1:6810000-7097500 GCF_046127955.1 Nelusetta ayraudi | reverse complement strand
ATATTTTCTTTTGCACAGTGGATAAGTGGCATTTTGTCTGAAGCCCTGTGACAATATGGAAACCATTAGTGTTTTCCAGCATATGAAGCAGCTGCATATTTCACATGCAGCCAGTCTTTGTTGGTAAGGCCTCACCAATTTAAAGTGCCATTTATGTTCACGGTCTGATTTGTAAGAGCTCTGAGCTATGAGCCAAGCAAGATGTGTACGGTAGGGATGTAACAATATCATCAATTTTATGGTGACAACATTTCTAATGATAGATTTCAGCACAAATAAGGTATTTTTCTTCAAGTGCGGTTAAGCGGAGGTTGGAACTACCTTTGCCCTCCGGTTGCCTGTTGCAGATCTAGTAGTGACAAAGGAGAACAGGAGAGTAAAGTTTGTGAGAAGTTTTTCTTTTGTTTTTTTTTTCTTCTTTTTTTTCTTTTTTTTAAATCTGTGTGCAAGCATTTTGTTGGAAATGAGAGTAAGAGTGGACTAAGAAAGAAGAAAAAGTAACAGATAGCGAACAACATGCCAACACTGTTAAGTTATAACCAGTACACATCGCTGACACTGTTTTGCACATACTACAATGTTCTTTTTTTTAAATATATATATATATATATATATGTGTATGTATATATATATATATATATATATATATATATATATATACGTGTGTATATATATATGTGTATATATATGTATATATATATATTTATTTATATATATATATATATATATATATATATATATATATATATATATATATATATATATATATATATATATATATGTATATATATATATATATATATATATATATATATGTATACATATATGTATATATATATATGTGTATATATATATGTATATATATATATATGTATATATATATATATATATATATATATATGTATACATATATGTATATATATATATGTGTATATATATATATATGTATACATATATGTATATATATATATGTGTATATATATATGTATATATATATATACGTATATATGTATATGTGTATACGTCAACTGCAATATTTAGTCTAAATATCATGACCAAGAGATTTTTGTATTGCTACATCCCTTTTGTTATTTTTTGTTTGTGAAAATTTCAATTCAGTCAAGCTAATATGTTCTTAACTGGATTTAGACTCCAAACGCCACAGTCTGTACAATTACAATATGTCTTCCTGTGTGGGTAAATAAAAACAAATTTAACAGTAGAATCTTCTGTCACACATTAAAATACAGCAACACCACACATCACAATTCCGTTGTTTGTTTGTTTTACCAGCCTGTTGTATTAACTTGAACTGACAAATGAAGTTCCTTTAAATAAATATAAATTTTATTTAAAAAAAAAAAAACACCCACATCTCAGCAAGATCAGGAATGATATAATAAACAGCTTTCAAATAAACTGCATTCAGTACATTACAATACTTACAGTATTAATACCCATTCTTAATTCAATTTTTGTAGCATACCAAACTTAAGAGTAACAGGTGAAGCCGAACAAAACGAAATGACAGGTAAAAATTTGCACAATTTATACCTTTAGTGTCTAACTGCAAAAAGACCAAGTGTGTATTAAATGTATGCTTAACCTTTAAGCTGAGCACATAGTGTACTAGTCAAACCCAGAAAGTCGTTCAAGTAATGTTGAATCACCCAGAAACACTCTGAAGCATCTTCAAGTATGGCTATGCTTTTAACCCGCTATGTCTTAAACACATTGGCTTTTTTTTCTTTTTTTTTCTTTTTTTTAACAACAACTTGCTACTGTTGCTGGGTCCTGTACAACAAGATTCAATTTTAATGTATTTTATTTTTTAATAAAACTGGAACACACACACAAAAACAAAGTAGGACCTCTTATATCTGAACAGACAGTATACTATGACTGTAAACATTGCTGTGACACTGAGCATAAATTTACAAAGGTTTGTGATAATATAACCACGATCATTAATTTAAACTAAAAGGGCCAAAGGGATATTTTCAGATATAATCAGGGTTATAATAAAGGGGCTGTGGATCAATTTTACATAATAAGAATAACCTACATTTATATTAATGAAAGAGCTGTTTTCCTGTAATACAGGTTATTGGTATGTACAAAGTGACATAATTTATGTTTTTTTAAACACATTTACAGTCTGTTTAAATAAAACATTTTGTATTTTTAATTACATTTTGTCCTGAAAAAGAAATGAAGTGCTTTTAAAAAGTGTGTGTGTGTGTGTGTGTGTGTGTGTGTGTGTGTGTGTGTGTGTGTGTGTGTGTGTGTATGCGTGCGTGCGTGCGTGCGTGCGTGCATTAGGGGGCGCTATAAGATGGCAAGAAAAATCATTCTATAAATTGCATTAGTTCAAATAGCAAGGGAACAGAATAATTATACAATTACTTAGTGGTTATAAATAAATTTACTATACATTGGCACAAAATGTGCAACGATGTTATTCACTGCCCTGGTCTTGCCTCATAGAAAAAGCATAATAATTGCTTTCTGTTTTGTCAATATCATACTTTCCCTTTACTCAAATCAGTGCATACATGTTCAAATTACATTTTATAGGTGATCACCATCCTATTAGATAAAAGATAAGTAAAAATTGCAGGAAAGCCTATTTTTCCCATTGCAAAATATTTTTTTTGTCTAAATTTCATAGAATCTGATTAAGGATGCATTGGCAAGTACCTGAAATAGAAAAAGACAAGATGAATACAGGCCATGAAGCTGTACATAAAATTGACATTGAAAAGATCCCTGATTTTACAGTAACATCAAAGATTTAAGTTCAAGAAATACTTTTTACCAGATTGATAAAAAGCATGAAATGAACTATTTTTTGCCTTTGTGGCCTTGAGTTGAACTGTTATCCACACATGTAAAGTAATGTACAAAGGAAGAAAGGAAAAAAAAAGTTAATTCTATTGCCAACTAGGTATTGAGGTATATGACAGGTATGTACTGTACATTTTTAAAAGCCTTGTCACTGTTTGAGTCTCACATTTTGTTTTAGTAAGTTGAATAGCACCTCATGACATGAAATTGTTTGAAACCCAAAGAAAAACAGTGAAGTAGGCTTTTTAGCATTCTTTACAACACAAAATCTATAACAGTAATTTCAAAAGAGGGAAATTAACTTACTATACATATCTCACCTGTATCTTTTACAGTTAAAGATTGCAAAAATTAAAGACCCCACAGCAAGCCAGCTGCCCTCTGAAAACAAAGCTGAGCTTACCCTGTTTCATATTCCTCAGTGTATAAAAGCACGTTTACTAAGCACCACAGACATTAAAACTACATTTATATTCACAGTCCAGGTTTGTTCAGTGAACCCAAGGCAAGAAAACAACAGTTGCTTACAAAAAATGTAAACCTGGGGGAAAATGCAAATATTGTCTGCTCAAACTGCATCTAAAGACTTTTAGATTTGCTTAATTTACAATGTAAATGATTGAGTGACAGAAGTGAAAGAGCACCAAAAATGTTTTTTGTTTTTTTTTGCATTAAATCAATGCAGTCAATTGCTCATCAACTTCTTTTTTTGTAAAATTTCCAAATACTCAATGATGCTTGGTAATTCGTCACACTCGATGTCACAATACTTCAAAACAAAATCTGAGACTTACTCTTTTTTTCTTTTTTTTTTAACAGAAATTATTCTGAGACACATGGACCTGTCAAAACCCATCATTATGCTGGTGATTTGACAGTGGGATGAATTTTTCAGTGTTCAGTCTCTGAGTCTGTGATGTGATCGATGGTAGAGGCATTTAAATAAAAAATAAAAAATAAAAAAATAAAAAAAACGGTAGAAAGCTCACACTATAGCACCATGGATTTTACCATGTTCAAAGTCAGTGTTTTATGCAAGGTTAAGCTACCAAAGTTGTCTTGTAAAAAATAAAGCCACCTAAAACTTTGTTTGCATTGGAAATAGGTCCTTACGTATCAAGCACCAGACAGCACCAGATATTTTGACAGTGTGTATCTTGCAAAAGTTGTCAACAAAATGTAATACATAATTACTTGGGTCGATACTAAAGCTTGATATATATATTTTTCTTTTTTTTAAAAAAAAAAAAAAAAGAGGTGAAAGACCTGCTGTGAATAGTGATTTATATCTCATCTGATTACAGGATCCATTGTAATCTGATAACCTGACAGAGAGAAGGAGTGTAAAGATGAAGCCAGTGATCCTTGTGGTCTTTGACGAAAATAAAGCACCTTGAATTGTCCTCTGCATAATAGTTTCTACACAAAGCGACTGTAAGGTCCTGTGACCTTGGTGAAGGCATATGGAGATGTACTGACATAGGTGTTTGTTGTGCCTGACAAGGACCCTTCCAGTAGTGCCTTGATGAAACGCTTGTAGGGGGGCTCTCCAGTGGTTTCATGAGACTCTGGATGCTCACGCTTTACCCCCTTCTTACTGCTCTTACTTGGAGTCCCCTCACCACCATTTCTCTCTGCATCTTCTTCCTTCTCTCTGGCCTTCTCTGCCATTTTTGCCTCCCACAGTGCCAAGCCATGCTTTGCCTCATTCATATTTTTGTGCTGGTAGAAGACCAAGGAGATTCGCGTTGGTTGATTGCGATTTGGGTTTTTCACAGGTGTTGTGGCGTGAAGCTCCCGTTTTGCACACTCTATGAGAACTGAACCATGACTCGGTGCCACTGCCACACCTCCAATTTCAGGATCCAAGAAGTTGTGCTCATTGTCTGACCACATCTCCGGCTTTTGTGGGGTTGTAGGTGTTTGGGGTGTCATAGGCTCCTGTTTAATACTGGAGCCCATTAGACTGCCATTAACCAGATCTAACCCAGTCTGAATTTTAGGATTTATACACCCACCCGCCAACTGAGCAGAAAGCATCTGTGGATGGGGAATACCCATCTCTGTCTTGATCTGCATTTGAAAGGGATCTTGGCCTTGATGAAACATTTGCGGGTTCCGAGATAAGTATGAATTTGGGTATCCTTCAAATGGGTTTCCTTTGTTCACAGCAGCTGTATAGTCAAGACCTTCATGTGTTGAGGGTGCTCTCAAAAGGGGGTCCATGAATTGAGGATCTGAGGCTCCATTGGGACCATAAGGGGAATACGGTCTTACTGTTGGAGCTGGCCTCATGTTGCAGGGATTGTAACCATTAACCTGTAAACCAGGTTCACCATACCGTGGAGGATAATTGACTCCATAGCGTTGAGGCATACCATACTGCTGCTCTGCATAGGGACCAGGATGCTGTTGTCGATACATGTCCAGTTGTTTTGGGTTTGAAGCATAGTATTGATGATAATGGTCAAGGGGCATCCCTCCATTACATTGATACCCTTGGTATGGATTATTTGATCCATTAATGTAAGAGTTCGGTACGCGAAGTGGGGAAGGGAAGGGACTGGTTGGTGTTGCTGGTTGAGGGCCATAGATGCTGCCTGGCTTGGAAGTGCTTGGAAAAGACCTATGGTGTTCTGGAAACCTAGCATAACTGGCTACGTTTGTTGAGCCAGGAAAAGAGGAAAGAATGTTCTCATACTTTTGTTGCTGTAGTTGCTGATGATGGGCCCCGAGGAGATGGGTTTGCTGACCTGACTGAAGTGTAGCTCCAATGGCACCTTGCATAAGTCCTTGGAAAAAAACAGTCAAAGAAAAGAAAAAGCAATGGTTTGCCAATTATTACTTCTGTGTTGACGTGAACAGTTGGTAGTCACACATTGCCATCAACACATTTATTTTAGAGAATTAGTCAGGCTTATGGTTACTTACCTGCCATAGGAGTGTTTTGAGGTGGATTCTCACAAAGCATAGTTTTTGCCTTGGCCAAGAGGGCCTTGTCAGCCTTGTCATTAGAGCTGTCTAGCATGGCATTCTTGTTGGCAGCTGCTTTCTTAGCATCCAGCTTTTTTTGCCTACAAGATTTGGCAGGTTCTGCAAGCATGCGCACCTGACGGCGGAAGGCACTGAGAACTTGGATGGCCCCCGACTTTATCTTCTCTTGCTGACCCTCCTCACTGCCAAATTCATCAGTACTGGAGGCCTTGTAAAGAGGCAATACATGGAGCTGCTCATCCTCCGGTATCTTTCCGATGTCCCGGTTGTCTTGCCTTGTTAATGTACAAACCTGGGGGAAAGAAATAGATGACATACAAGTTAGTCAGTGATATTCTCTACGGACATGCTAAAACCTAGACATAAATAGTGTATTATGTTTACCACTGTGCTGCCACCCTGCATGTTGTGAAGGTCTCTATGAGCATGGGCACAGAAGTCCAGACAAGCAGTGACTCCAGAGAAGGGGCGTCCCTCTTTCAGTCCCAGCCGACAGTCTGGCGCTCTGTGTTCATGTTCCACCTGTTTCAAGTATACACGGGTGAATCTGTCACTATCAGTGTGTTTTGATAATGCACAATGAAAAAGTAATGTAATCTACCTGTAATTCAATGAGCCAGAATGATGAGTATGTATCAAGGTAAGTGGAATATATGACATATATACTCACTTGGTTTCCATAGGCCTCGGGTGCCATTGTTTTATACAAGGGGCCCAATAACGTTGCCAGATTTTGAAAGGTGTTATCTATTCTCTCCTCCTAAAATCCAAATGAGAGAAACAATGGTTTACAAAAAAGTCTAAAAGCATAGCACTGGGCACATTTATATCTGTACTTTTTCTCTACATGTAATACCTCTTTTACGTCATCTCCAAGGAGCTTGAATTTTCTTGGTATTTTACTGCGAGCAAATTTGCAGCCATTGTAGTACATGCTCCATGAGCATCCAAAAGAGAAAGATGCTCCACAGGAATCCTGATCCAACCCTTGGCATGCACATGTTCTCCTAAAGGGTGAGGAAAATGTGTGTTAAGTCATTTAATGTTTTGTTTTGACATTGTCACTGTCTTAACTTTTAATACTTACTCTTCATTGAGAGCACAGCGTCTTTGGGTGAGTGCTCCATGTTTTCTTAGAGTTTCACTTAGCTCAAGGTAGAGACGGTCAGCAAGGCTAGGAAGGATGCCTTCCCATACGAGGATAACTACAATGATGCAGGCCGTTTCACACGTGTGGCCATTGCGCTCTCGAACTAACACCAATAGCTTTTCTTCCTCACCGGATCGACGTATAACCTGTAACATCATGGACAGAGACATTTGTAGCTCATTAAAAACTGTGGTAATAGTCTCACTTCATCTATGAAAGGTACTAAAATAATTCTCACCCATTTGGCAATCGGACAACCTTGTGTGCTTTTGCCTTCCTTGCCAGTGTATATTACTTTCTCTATCCTAATCGCACGGCCTGTCAGACCAGATCTGAAAAAAGAGAATGGCAAATATAGCAAAAATAGCAAAAGCTATGCAAGATATTTAGTTTATGGAGTCATACCTTTTCTCCATCATTTCACGAATCCCAGGAACAGTAGGTGCTGATCCCAAGTGAGTGTAATATGGCCCTTCATCCTTCTCACTGATTTGTTCTAGATAGAATACAGGGAAACAGATTAGTTTTTGCAAACAATTTAATGAAATTTAAGCTGTGATGTCTCGAGACTTACCAACACAGTGACAGGATGCAATTTCGTATTGAGTTTTCATAGGGGTTTCCAACAGATTTTTTATAGGGGTATCCAATAGTTTCATTGGAGAGTCTATAAAGCTTTGTAGTAGATTTTCTTTCTTCGGAGTCGATTCCGGTGGTTTTTTTAGCGCTACATTGGTAGTGGACGCTGCAAAAGACTCCATGACATTTGACTCATTATTGGTTGACAGAATAGTCACAGCACCAGAGGATTCCACTTTTACTTTATTTGATGAATTTAAAACCATGGATTTCTTCTCAAAGACAGGTGAGAGTTGATATTGTCGCAAGCTCTCTTCCATAGAAGCCAAGATGCTTCCTGGCCTCCTGCTTTGTTCACACAGTGACTGTTGATTTTCTTGCTTGACTTGAACTCTACCCATGCAACCCTCTTGCATTGGCAAAGATGGTGTCTGCTGTTGAGAGGTTATTGCCCCCAGGCCTTGTGTAAGGTCACCGATTCTCTGAGATGGATGAGGAAGGCCTTGGCGTTCTTGCTTTTGTAACAGGTGCGTCCGCAGTGCTTCGTGCCTCTGATTCTCTCCGTGAGGGCCTAAAAGTTTCAGAGGCAATCCAGGTCCTCTTTGTAACTGTGCGCATGAGACCTTCATTTCATCTTTAGGATAAATATGGTTTGAGTTGGGTTCAGTTAATTTACTTTGTTGTAAATGAAGTTGGGAAATGTCTTCATGGTTTGGTTGTTGGCAATGGTTAGGTCGGTGTTGTTGAAATTGTTTGGGGTTACTGGTGGTAAAGTTAGAGGGATACTGCCTCTGATATTGTTGAGGTTGATGCATCTCTGCTGTCTTATTATAATCAATGTGTTGCTTGTTGGACAGAGCAGAATTATTCATTAAAAGCTGGTTGGGTTTAGGCTGCTGTTGAATTGGCTGAGGCTGACTGCGAGGTCTGTAATTGGGAGATTTGATTTGCTGTTCGTCCAATTGTGGTGGATGGGACAGGGGACGCTGAAGATGACAGTGCTGTTGTTGTGATGCCGGAAACCCAGGTGAGAGTATATCTTGTAGGTCAGGGTCTTCACATAAGTGCTCTGACTGCATTGGGAAATGCCTTTCTGCTTGGTGACTTGGAGTAAAGTTGCACTGCTTTGACAGTTTTTGGGGTAAAGAGGGATGCAGTTCTGGTGCTTTAGAATTTGGTTGCTGCCACTCAGGGGCAGTGTTGTGCTGGCCCTGAGCACCGTGCGTTTTTGCTTGTATAGAGTCCTGCTGTTGTTGCTGGAAGCTGTTGGGCCCCTGTCCGCTGTCTGTGAAATTGTTTGAATTTGAATCTCGGGTTGGAAATCTGTGCACTTCATTAACATCCAGCATTTGTCTATGAACCAGGGGGTTGGTCGGCTGCTGGTCTGGTTGAGATCTTGCAGGGAAGCCTCCCCACATGTCGTGTTCATGTGCTTGTGATGGCATGCCACTTTCAACATGACATAGCTGCTGAAGACTGGGCCCCATGGATTCCATATTTCCAGCTCTACTTGTGTTAGCAACATTTTGTTTCAATGTTTGCTGTTGAACAACAGACTGATGGCCCCTGTCTATGTCATGGTGCTGACCAGAATGAGGACCCTCGTTTTGACCCAGTTTTTGTAATAAAGAGCTTGGAAAGGAACCACATCCCCCAATTTCAGATGCCTGAAGCGGGGTATTTTGCTCAGTTGAGCTGTGATTCATCTCTTGGTTGCCTTTCAAAAATGCACCTTGACAATTTGTGCTATCTGCATAACATTGTTGGCTGTTTTGATTTTGCTCTGTCATATTGCCAATTTTTGAAGATGGTTCAGCCTGCTGTCCTAGAGGAAGCTCCCTTCCGGAGTGAAATGGCTGTCTCTGCTGATACTGTTGCTGCTGGTGGTGGTCTGCTTCAAAGTTTTTGGAGAATCCATTCACTATATAATTTATTGAGTTGTAATTGTTGCTTCCTTCAACACTGGCTGATACCCCAGGCTGCTGCTGTTGAGAGTTAGGGTTTTGGGCAGAATTGGAAATTCCTGAGAAGGGTTGGGCACCTTCATCAGACTTATTTGCAAATGAACCATTGACAGCATTAAGCTGTGGTCCAGTTGTTTGTGGTGCAATAGACACTTGCTCTGGATAGTACTGAGACAAAGTTTTCTGTAAAAGATCACCTGGAGTGTTGTCTATGTTAGCAGAAGGTGTTGCGGAGCCATTTGGAATTGGGATGTGTTTATTCCTCGGTAAGCCGAAAATATCGCCATTTGGAAAATTGCAGTTTCTTTTGCCTAATGTAATCTCTGTCTGTGAGGTATTGCACTCAAAATCTGTTGCCTTTGTCAACTCGGGAAAGTTGTCATCCAAACTAGAACTTAGATCATTATTTCCTTTCAAGTCTGGATTTGTTTTAAGTTTCTTGGGTTGATGGACCATGAGAGGCTGGTCATTGAGTGGATGCTTTAACTCGCCATTCATTAATTCTCCATTCATCATATATGATGCTTGATCAAACAGCCCTTGGACTGAAGCAGGGCTATTGGAGCTCTCCCTTTGCCTCTTCATGGAATTTGCACCTGTGCTAGCCTTGTAATGGTTCCAGTTTGTGTCCTCAATGGTCTGTTGAGAATCTCCTTTTGTAGACTCGTCTCCATTCTGAAGTTTATCAGAAATGTTATGAGATGTGCCAAACTGTGCTAATATCAGACTTTCTTCCGTCTCATGTCTGGCCCGTTCTGTTTCCATCTGGTCTGCTCAGAGTCCATCCACAGGGCTGCCCACTGTCAGTCCTGCAAAGCAGATAGTGAGAAAGGAATATTAGCAACAACATATCTCTGCCCACCATAGAGTTTAAAGATATTTACATTATGTATACTCATTTTAAATATATTGTATGTTTTTTTTATGAATTAGGTAGTTTAAGAAAGGACAGAGCATTAGATTTAGGAGGACAAATAAAACATGGGCTATGTTTATAGAGTGGAATGATACCAGCTCAGTGGCTCAAGCCTTTTGGGGTTGGTCACTTGTAACTGTTTTGGGGGGTTGTATCACAAGTACGCATCTTGAAGCATCTGTTCGCACATGGCATTAACATGCGTCTTGAGCGTGCCACTTGTGATCGAATTAGTGCATTTTTAACCACTAGGGGCAGTAAAGCGCAAAACTACAGCTAGTTTCACCTGAAAACGAATAAGAATCAACTTCCTGTTTGCAGACTATATCAAGTCACTTGTTTAAATTCTGCTGCAGCTCGAATGGATCCGAACGAGGAGTAACGACTGGTGGGACAGAGTGGTGATGACTTTATTTTCGGATCAACAGTGGCTGGCAAATTTTCGGATGCAACGTCGCACATTTAATCTCATATGTGGGAAACTGCGGGAGGTGGGGCACCGACCAAGTACGTACACGGGAGAGGTGAGTGGAGTAGGCGGTCGTTAATGTGGACTGAGATTGCATTCTGTTCACACGTCCGTGAGGAATGCTATGCTATGCTATGCGAAGCGTCGACACCACCTCCCCGAGGTGGTTTGAGTATTCGGATGACAATACGGATTTGGACTGTTTCCACTTGGTTACTTTGTGTGATTTTTGCCGATCGGAATACGAAAAACGCTTGAAATGACCAAGTGCAAACAGGGCCTTAGATGGCCAATAGAAAGACTTGACAACTGTGGAATTTTTTTTATTGAAATCTCATTTCTACCAATTAAATAGTCATATGTTTTATTATGATGTTCAATGTGATGAATTGTATGCAATCATATAATAATAAAATTAGCATGAATATGAACTGAGATGTTTTTTTACCCTCTCAAATATTTTTGTTAACCAAGAAATGATGTGCAACTAAAGTGGAAAGAGAAATGTTTTTTGCCTGTCTCACCCTCTCTTTCTACCAAAGGAAAACAAATTTCATTCAGATCTTGTACAACACTGATTTCAACCCCTCTCAATTATTATATCTGTAAAAGCCATAGCATCTGCAATACAACCGAAAAAAAGATTTCAGTTTCACTGTTAACGGAAAAAAAAAATGGCCATTGAAACCATTTGACAAAAAGATAGGGTTCATTTTTTTGGATTTGCGTGAGATTGAGATAAGTCAAGCCAAAATTAATCTGTCGGCTTACTCATGATTGGCTATTAATAAATGCTTTGTAGTTGTGTCCCAGTAGGTCAATCTTTGCAGAACACTGAGAGTCCTTTATCCTTGCAAGTGAACAGAGAAAGATCTCCTCCTCTGTCAATCGCCCCTCCAGGACATTAGCAGCACACCAGACCCCCAAAGTTAGAGTGCTAAATCTCCCTCTAACGAGCCGAGCTGTTACAAGAGTGTCTGGAAGCTCCAGACCTTGTAACAGCAGAACAGCCATCTGCCTATTAACAGGTGGAAGAGAAAAGCAGCACATAGTAAACAAACAACTCTCCTCAGTGTCTTGTAGGGGTTTCATTTCTCATGAGTATGGACCTGGAATTTTCTTTCACTTGTAAAGACCACAATGGACATTATTTATAGGGATAGATGTAGAGAGGTGGTGGTATACCTGAAGTGGGCTAAGCATTTTGTTTTTTAAATGAAAACAGTAAAAAAAAACATGCAGTCCAAACAGGTGTTTCATACAAGTCTTATCACTTGAACAGCACTTGTTTACACTATCTTAACAGTGCAGTCTCAGTTTACTTGTGATTAACTCTACTAAAAGTGTAACTGTAAATGTAAGAAAGAGTGAGCTTAAGGAGTGCTAACTAAAATCCCCGACCTGTCACACTTTGTGACTTTGTAAGGTTTTTGTTGAAAACTGCAGTAGTAACAAATTTGGTTTACATTAGCAGTTGGATAATGAAATTATTGAGATTTTAATGGGTAACTGCTTCGTATAGATAGTGCCAGCAAAATGATGTTATGTAGATTGTGCCTGTGGAGGAAATTCCATATCTATCTATATTTATATAAAAAAAATAAAAAAAGTTTACCCTTCTTTCTTTGATACTAATTACAGTATGTACTAGTGCCTGTGACAAAACAAAAGGTAGCTAACCCGAAACAAAACTTGCAGCTTGATCTGAGCAATTACTTGTTTACTTAGGGAAAACATAATTTAAAACTAATCCGTTCCCCTTAAAATATATAAAATGTGGGTGAATACTGCTGTCTGACCACAGGTTGACAGCTATTTCACAGCCATTGTTTTGGTGATCCTTTGTGTGCTCTGTAAATGGGTAACTCAAGTTAAGAAGTGAACACTAGTGCTAATCTGCTCTTGGTGCAGCTCCATTCCTGAGGGACACTCCAGGCTTTACAAATGCCCGTATGGAGCCAAGCAGCTTGTCACAGTTGGATACACCCACACTGACAACAGAAAAAAAAAAAAAAATCTTTGCAAACCTAGAACAAAGCCAGAGATCCCAGCTGAGAGTGCACGTACAGGCGCGCACAAACATACAAACAGAGACACTGTTACGCAGTGTTACAGACCAGTTTTGCCAGCTATAAGACTTTTGGCAAAATCTCTTGTATCTTTTAATTTTCTGCTTCACACAGGAGTATACTTTTAGGCAACTGGTAGAGCACAGACAGCTTCTCAGTCTCTTCAGTGTCTGAGCCTTTTGGGAGTTCTTGTAGTTTGATCTATTTCAGTTGTCTTTCTAGTAGTTAATATCCTCCAGAGAAGCCACGATTCAATTCCTCTTTGCAACACAATTCAAATGATTGGCTGCAACTGAATTTCCAACAAAAGTATTCCTTCCCTCCTCTTAAAGTTGGTTTCTTTGTCTCTGCTCTTGTGTTTCCCTCCCTCTGTCCCTCATAGCCTCACCCCCAGTCTTCTGCCCTGTAATTATACTTTTAGGTTCCTCTGTTCTTTTGCCTCCTATCATTTACTTCACTCTGCCATCAAACATGTACTGTTGTCTCCCAAAAGGTTAAGAACTGTTGTTTAAGTTTAGGCACCATTTTTGTGTCTGAAGCAAGGTATTTTCAAGCAGTTATAGATGTTTAGGCGCTCATGTGCTTTTAAGCCTGTAGGGGTATAGACAAAACTTTAGGACACAGTGTGGTCAGTGTTGTAAACAATGTACAGCCTTTTGTAATGCACACTTTTCTATACTATACCTATAACTAGTCATTTTTACAAATGTGGACAAACTGTTTCTCTTTGTCTCTGTTTTCAGTCACCTTAGTTAAGGTTCATACAATTGTGATATGATTCACAGGTTTTGGATGTCCATTCCTTAAATGTATTTCCAAAACATTCATATAGAATATTTTCATGTACTGGAGTCAGACTGTGTTTTTGTCGTTGACCGAGAGAGCTAGTGAAATATGAGAGCTACCATATTATACTGGGTCTATTTGGCGTGACTTGGCAGCAGTATGTGACATTCACCACTCACAACAGCTGCTGGGAAACTTGGATCTCTGCACTTTCAGGTTTAGACCTAGCTAGCAATGCCAAAGCACACTGCTGTAGTGTAAATCAAGTGCACAATTGCCAAACCACACCACTTTTTTGCACAATAGTCCAAAGAATAAGCTGTAAACTCAAGTGCACATTTCCTTCTCTCTGCTGAAAAGGCTTGTTCAAATTTCCTGTTCAAATTATAACTAGGAGCATGCAAGTCAGTAGACCATAAATTTTCTTTGTCCAAGGAATGGTGACATTGTATTATTATTATCTAATATCTGACTATATACGTACATTTTGTAGGAAAGTGGAAAACAAACAAATAATGGTGTGACTGATATTTTAAAAACTGCAGCTGTTGTATTAGTGTGTGGATGATAAACCATCTTAAAGGAAGGAACACTTCAAACGTAGAGTAGAGTAGGCCGTGTGCGTTTATTTACCTAGTTTACATGAGAGTTGATCCTGTATGTGATCAATTAAAAAAAGCTGCTTTTGAACTCACACTACTTCTTACTTCTTTATTCACAAATATTTTGTAGACATCTGGTCATAGACGATATATAGATAAAAGGCAAGTCCCAGATATAAAATAAGCTTGTGTGTGTGTGTGTGTGTGTGTGTGTGTGTGTGTGTGTGTGTGTGTGTGTGTGTGTGTGTGTGTGTGTGTGTGTGTGTGTGTGTGTGTGTGTGTGTGTGTGTGTGTCATGAATGGGCATGTTTTAATGGCAAAAATCTTGACAGACTGGACCTAGTTCTGACATTAGGCAGCAGGACTGCGAGGGAAACCTTATCCTTAGTGATCCATACCAGTGTAATTAGGTCAGATGACTTGCCTTCTTTAAAACTCTCTTGTAAATATAGAGCTGGTTTTGTTGCTCTGCAACCTGACCTCAGACAACATTTTTCACAAGAGCTCCTGCCAGATGGCGACATAAACATCAAAGATTCAAAAAGTACAATTTGAAATTGAAATTAAAACCAAATGTACTTCCATGTTTGTCTTATTTTTGGCAAAACAAATATATACTACACCTGAAATAACTTTTTCTTTGTTTTATCCCAAATGCAAATTTACATCTACAGATTTTGTATTGTATTTGTTTTTGTATTATTTTTGTATTTCTCTTTTTTATTCTTTATTTTTCTTTTCTTTAGAAATCTTTATGTCCAGAGTACAAGTTGACATGTAGCAAACATGCAAACTAAGGGGGTCATTTTCATTGGAGATGAATTTGGACTAGTAAGCCATGAAGTCCAGAGCCAACTGAGTCATGCAGCTCAAAGTGAAGTGCCTGTCGCATGTGTCGCTGCTGGTCGTCAAATGTTCATTAGGCTTCACACAACAGATGCACATTCATGTTCTGGATCTCTTGGAGTCTTTCAGTTAGGCACTTCACACTTGTGATACATGTCACATGGCGTGCACATGCATTGTGCACAATGAGCCTCACATGGTTGCCCAAGTACACCACCCCACCCCTATCAAACTTCTATCACTCTTAACGTTGGAGATGCTCCACTCAGTCTGGGGAACAAAAGCAAATAATTGGAAAAATTAAAAAAATTCAATGAATAATCTAGCCTGAATATTGTTATAAATAGTTTCTTGTCTCAGACTGGTAAAACAATGGATTTCATAGGCACACCATCCAGGCAGTATTATTTCATTATACCATCACGATGTGGTTTAACTTTGCTGGTCTGGGTGTAAATGTGCCATGAGTTGGAGTTTTCCAGTTATGAGTGAGTTAAACTGCCTTTATTTCTGTCTGAAGTCAAGTGAAGTGGTTGCGCGACGTCATTGTTCTTGGTGTTCTATTGTTGGAAATGTAGCTGTGTAACAAGTGAATAGGTCAATCCCAGGTCTTATTTTTCTATCAGATAGAGAATTGCTGTTTCCTGTTGCTGCCCATTGTACCTAATAATTGCACTGTGATGTCACTTTGGCTCTGTCACATGACTCTTTACAGCAAAAGGTCTCTCTCTTTCTTCCCTCTCTCTTCTCTCCCGCTCTCTGTGTGGCTCTCTCCCCTTCTGGATGACCAAAGGCAGGACATGTCTGCCAGTTGCTGCATCTTGCTGCAAATTTCAGTGTTGAAGAACAATATTGTGTTTTACCTTTTAAAGTTCATCTCCAGCATCTCCATTGCAGCAAGCTCACGTTGTGTAGCCATCTAAAGCTGTGTTTATATTTCTTCTTTTTTTTTTCGGTTTTGTAAGCAGCAACATGATGTTCACATTTTTTCCTTTCAAACAAGATGAACAGATTAAGCACAAACAGAGGACATACACTTCTGTTTGTAATTTCTCCCCGAGAGAGCCTCCTCCCCCTCCCATAGGAGACGTCTGTACGATTTTCATTGTTCTTTATGTCTAATGCAAGACAGATGTGTCTGACTCGTGGAGATTCCCTGCCTCAGTCCTTGTGCTGCATGCCTTTTTTTTCTTTCTCTCTCATTTTACACGTTCAGAGTGCCCTATTTAGGAATCTTTTATCTATGTCAAATATTTTTAAGGAGGTTTTTTTTCATTGAGTTTGAGTTGATTTTGTTACGATAGCCTGTAACAAAAAATGTACAATCAAACCAATAGTAATTACTTTATGTATGCAATGCTTTGGAGAAAATAGAATTGTCCTAATGCAGCTCTTAAAGAAAAGTTCATTACGCTTAGGATCTACTTTTTTGTTAATGGTACAATGATTTTTATCATCAGCCATGAGTAGCAACACTGACGATTGTAATTAAAAGATTGCTTCATTTTTTTTTTTTTTTTTTTTTAATAATTTAATTTCTAGGTTCCTCAGTCTGATTTTATGCATTGTTCCCTTTGATTGCCACCATAATCATATCCTTTATTTTGAAGGAAAAACTATTTATAATTTATCTGATGGAAAGTAAAATAGTCTGTTTGAGACAAGGACAAAAACTGTTTTGGTTAACGAGCAGAACTTCCTCAGGGTTAAAAGATTAGCGAACGGGAAAAGACAGCAAAGATAAACTGGAGCCACAATGGCAAAGTAATATCTACATGATTGCCTTAATTGATTATAATAATTTTAAAAAATATCTGAGATATTCTGTAATGTTTTGTCAGGCTCAGGACGTTTTGTCTTGTACAACTCAGGAGGCCATGGACAAGAATGCAAAATAATAATAAACAAATGAATAAAATATTATTACTCAAAAATAGGAACATTACAGCTTTAACCTGACTTGTTATAGCTGTTGAATTTTTCACGGCTTAAAACCCCCACTTGCTAACTTGTTGACATTTGTTTTGTTTATTTAGACAGTTCACGTTGCAAATCTACATCACAGTTCTACACTGTCCTCAGATGTATGAGCAAATACTTCAAGCTATATTTTAAGTTTGTAGTGTTGAGTATCTAAGCAGAGAATTCAGTCTGCAAGATGTCAGTGCCTTGACATTGACATGAAAACAACTCAGTGACTTGTTATTTAGGATAACCTCAACGTCTGTACTTTTCTGACAAAACTTGTTCAGCAGGTATTTTTGTGCCGTGCAACTACTCCCACACGAAACAGCATGCAGGCATGCAGGTTAGTTAACCAACTAACTACTTTTGTCATGATGGTGAAAACTGTTGTCTACTGCAAAGCAGTCATGGTAGATATAACAGCCACAAACTGTTTCGAACAAAAACATCATATTAATACAGTAAAATGCATTGCCATCCACACATTGTTTTTGATCCTTATGTCTTCAAAGGAGACTAACACTACATTAGCTCAGGGCTACCTTCACAAACCTGTCTGTCTTGAATTTTCATACCTCATCAGCCATCAACCACAAAGACATTCTACCTTAAGCTGCAATGCAGGAAGCAACCTATGCAAATGTTACAGAGAGGCTAAACCTTTTTCTGTGTCTTCTGGCTTCATCACGCGGAGATGCTAATTAAGAAGGAAAATGGGAAGAAAAAAAAAAAGCATACAAACCCTCTAGCCTGCCCCCAGTATGTTCACAGTGCTGCACTTTTCTCGTACAAGCCTCGTCTCATTTCCCTTCCAGCCCCTTTGTCTGCGCATCAGTCAATATATCTAACTTGATGAACTGTGCGCAGAGCAAAGTTAATTTATTTCAGACTGCATGGTAGCCTAGGCAACCATCTTATGAGAGCTCCCAAAGCCCATCTGGTCTAAACATTACCCCAGCATGGCTTACTACAGAACAGTGTGCTTTGCCATGGTGCGCACATGTGCTTTACCCCACTGATCCTACCAGTAAATCAATAGCACCTTCAGAAGCCCACATTTGCATTTATGCGTGTCAACCCAAACACTCAGTCATCAACTTTCATTTTGCAAATGGGCTCAACTGCATATAACTTTAAATTAATGTCCTCTTTGAACCCCAGTGATGAAGCAAAATACTTTCTGCCAAGTGATTAACAAATGCTGAATTATTTTTTTCTTCATCTGATTGTGTCCACAAGTCTTGGCCTGTGAAAATGCCCTGTGGCAGTGCAAAGAATAACTTTGACTGTGAAACATTCAGTGTGCACTACTTTGTCATCTGGTAAATAGATGCATAGAAACGTGACTTCCCTTATTGGTTCTGACCATAACTGAACTTCCTGATGCTGACATTCCTTTTCCCTTCCAAGCTGGCTGGGAGGCATGTGACTTTATCATTGGATAAGAATCCCAAATCCTTTTAAGAGAAGGATATTTGGATTTGTAGCTTTAGCAAAGGGATTTAGGATTTAGGATTTTTTCAGCCACCTTAGCTATTCGTTATGGTAAAAAAAAAAGTGAAGATATGAAGCAATATTTCTTCAGTCCTTATAAGGCCTGTGCTTAGTTGTGCTGCATCATCAGTGGTTCTTGAGGAGCATACAGTGGACAAGCAAGATATAGCTCCATGACTTTACTATTCATTTAAACCAGAACTAGTAAATACCAGGTACGACTGTTTTTAAGTTGTCAGTCTTGGGAAACGGACCAGCTGCTGTGCTAGTACATTCTACTTATGCAACCTAATATTAGGCTTGAGTCACTACCGGCCCAAAGAAGTAGTTACTGATGTCATTGAAAAGCCTTTAGTAGGGTTGCGCTATTAAATGACATTGAGGACCAGCTGTCTGTCTTTGTGCTCCTTGTGCAGACAACAGGGGGCCATGGGGGCCTAACCTTTTCAATGACAACTTTTCGCAGCACAACCATCAGTCTCTGACAGCCATTTTATAAAGGGCAAACAGCCATCAGAAGCAGTTGTCTTGATTATCATGGAGCCCACTGAGTCCCAAGATGGAGAAGCTCACAAAACAGCAAGACTTGACATTAAAATTCTGTTGCAGTGTTCCGTGTTTTAAAAAAAAAAAAAAATTTATTGACTTATTTGAATAGATGTATTCGGCATTTGTCCTGTGAGCTATCCTTCAGAGAATATTATGAGATTATGCATTGACAAAGCCTGCTCATGATTACAGGCTTGACTTAAATGGATCTGATTGGCTCCTTTACAAACACAAAGGGGGTGTGTTTCCAGCATGGTGTTAGGTCGCTTTGAAAGAACAGCAAAGGATACTAACAGCTTGTGATGGTTTCCTACTTGCTTGCCAACACATCCTCGTGTAGCGTTGTGTAGTAGCATTTGTAAACAATTTTCTCCTGCTTTTATTATATAATTCCTAAAAGTAGGCTTTCCAGGCTAGAAGCGTTCTTCCCTTTTCCTTTTAATACTACTTTAGTTTTACACCCCGTGAGATCATAATTGTAAACATAGACAAAAAATTGTTTTGGCTTGTATAAAGGGTGTCCGATATTACAACCTTCACTTAGTCAGATACCACGCGCTACAGGGAAGCCTTGCTTATAACAGAATTCCTGCTCACGCAACCTGCTGGACTGCGGACGCCATCATTCTGGCTAAGCTCTTGGTTTCTTTCTTCTTTTCTCATCCTTAGCCTCTCTCGAAATAATTTTAAGACGGCATTCACAGGCACCGTCCAAGCGTAGTAAAGGCGGCATTGGCGGGAGGCGGGAAAGGATGCTATTCGCTTTCTCGTGGTTACATAACGTCCTGCTCGCCTCTCTCTCAGCGGAATTCCAGGATAGTGTTTGTAAACAGAGCGGCCATGTGCATGTGCTCACGTGGAGGAAGCTTTTGAGTTGCTGCCCTGGCCGTGTCACCCCAGAGGTAAACCCTGACATCGATACACGTTCACAGGGCTAGCGATAGTCCCTATGGCTGCCTGAGACTTTAACGGAACCTTATCGCTCAAAGTTTATAATTAGGCGTCGGCCCATTCTACGACTGCCCGGTCATCGAGGATTGCGAGTCAGACTTGGGACCATCCGTTTTGCAGAGAAGTAACACGTAACGTTTTTTTTTTACATCTCAACCCCAAACATCACTCCATTTTTAAATGATGTAAGCATTTGTTACTGAGGAAAGGTCACGTCTTAGACCGGACATCTTTGTTTGATTGGCTTTGGGATGGACCTATACCCTTTAGTTGCACGTAAAGCAACTTTTGTGGCTTTATGTGCCAGAAGCATTTCTTACTCATTGCTAAAGTAAATTTCTATTTTTTTCTATTCTATTTTTTTTTTTCAAATCGATAAATCTATTATTCCATGTGCAATATCATTTCTTTATAAAATTCAAGCGAAATATGTCAAGTTCCATGTTTTGTGCATTTACCTTTATTCATTTATTATTTTTTTTAAATACAACTTTCCTGGCTTTAAGGTTCTTTTGTAGAAGCACCCCATTCTGCACCTCCTTTGCTCTCCACGGAAAAGCAACCCCCGATTGCAGACAAGAGGGAAATCAATACTGCACAAATCAATACAACACTCAGTATCTCGCCATTTTGTCTGAGGAAAGCATTTAAGCCATTGACCAGGCAGCCAGGCAGTAGGCAGTATAGTCTAAAATGTCTAACCTGCCTTTGGGCCTGTTTCTCTAGGTCACTTGTGTAGCAGGCCACAGTGGAAATATGAAGCGTGGGCTGGCTGGAGCAGGGTCAGAGGTTAGGGCTTGGGTGAGGGCTTGGGTATTGTAAGTGGACAGCATTGTTGTTGGACGCTATGGCAACTGGACATTCTTCCCAAAGGTGATATTGTCTTTGCCCTGGGAGTGACATAAAGGGGACTTACGGCCATGACGAAGGAGCAAGCCAAACGCACAGCTTTATCTGTAGGTGTGGATGGACAGAAGAAGCTATGTGCCTGTGATTGATCTTTCTTGCCCTTCCCCCCAACATGAAGCTATCCATAGGCCCAGTAATGCTGTGGTGCCTTTTCAGTTGCTGTATGTATGAGCAGCCATGCGGATGCTAATTAAAAACAGTGAGATTGAGTGCTCATTTATTGATTTCTGTACATGTGTTGTTAAATCCTTTATGCTGTGAAACTGACTTGACTGTCGCAAATAGTAGCATGAGCTTCCAAAAGTTAACACCCGGCTAAAGCCCTTGCTTACCACCAGGGCACACCAACATTGCTGGTGGGTACGTTTTCTGACAGTTAACATGAATTTAATAGCTCTGGATTCTCTTTCCAGAACAAGCAGATCTTTGTTCGGCATGTGGGCAACATGAGTCCTCGGAGGCAACCGCAGAAATGCAACATGTGTGCACAAAAATCTCCAATCAAATGTTGAATTCAGAGCAAAGATAAAGAGTTTGGTTTGTGGAGAACAGCATCCTTTGTCACTGGCTGGCTTTTTTATATATATATATGTATATATATACATATATATATATATATATATATATATATATGTATATATATATATGTATATATATATTTATATATATATATATATATATATATATATATATATATATATATACACACATACATACATATATAAGAAGCTTATTGACCGTTTGATATTCATTTGACAAGCACCTGGCTTTTGTTGATGGTTCCTTGGTGTCTTTGTGTCTCAGTTCATTTATCCCCTCAGCTGTTTCTTCTACAACCGTCTTCACTGGCTGCTTTAGAAGTTTTCATTTTACAACCAACCTGTATTCCTGCATTGCATCTGCAGATGAACCAGTTAAAGGTCGGACGTTATGGTCTGGCTTGCACTGCGGGCCCTACAGGCACACCTTTACTTTACTTCTCACCTGAGGCCATGTGGTTACATTACGATCGCAGTCAATGGAATACACAAGCCCAATACACAAACTGGAAGATGAGTTTTATACTAATGGGCCATTTAGATGGTAATCTGAATGGCCCCCTGATGCTTGATCTTCACTCAGAGATTGAACTCAAGTGTCATTGTCACGTGGTTTAAAAAAAAATAATAATAAAAAAAAGAGCTAATACAGGACCCATAAACTGTCAAATTGCCTGGCTTTCCATTTCAAGTCTTTCAGTACATATTTCTGTTTTAATCAGTGGAGTATTCGATTCAAATGCTGCTTTTACCCTGGCACCTTTACAATATAAAAACTCACAATGTATCGCTCCTTGTATTGCCAATAATCTATCTTATCAATAGCTCGGTTTCTTCATCAATAAACATCACTGTTGCGATATTTACCACCTTATGCAAGAAAAATGTCTCGCTTCTGAAGAAAACAATTGTTTTTTTGCACTCTGAAAGCAGTCTTCTGTTTAGCCTCTATTTTTTTCTTGGACAAAAAAAAGAAGTTAAACCTGCTCGGTAATAACCATTCTTGTTTGCCCAGTTAATGGTGCAGTAGGATTGAGTTTCATTTCCTTGAGAGCTTTCTGACCGTGTCTGCATTTACTACTCTCTTCAACACACAGCTCTCTTCCCCTTTGCCTCTTCTTGGGCTTTGCCTTTGTGTCTGCTTGTCATTCAGCGGTGAAAGCAATGAAAGCTGATTAACAGAGATACACAAAGCCAGAAGCTAACCCAGCTCTACTGCTGTGAAGGCACACGGCACTTACGGCTGGACAGATCGGCAATAGACTTTTACTCTCATACAGGCGGCCTCTTTTCTAAACAGTTGAAAAAAATACCCATCCATGGACATCAACATGATAAAGCTAATGCGAGTTATTCAAGAATAACTCTGACAAGGCATTTTTTATGTAATCATCAGTGGTTGCTAATAATTCACACAAATATGAAAATACATATTTTCTCTTAAAACATGCAATAACTCACCCACTCAAATAAACCTGGCTCAAATGTTAAATGTGAAATAATTAAAAAAAAACAAAAAAAAAAACAAAACAAAGAAGAAGCAAAAGCTCATATGTGGAGGGAAGGAGCCCTGCTTCATACGGGCATTTAAATTATGCTTGAAGGAAAAAAAGACTCAAAGCAAACAGTTTACATACCCCATTTTTTCCCTGACAAAATTAAAAAAACAGTAAAAATGCTCAATTGTGGCCGAGCAACGCGAATGGTGGTAGAAAACAGAAGGTGTCTGCCAGTAACAGCCGGCGAAAAAAGAAAGAAAATCGTCAGCCATGTTGGAGTAGCTTTATCTAATATCCCCTCCTTATTATGTTGGCTCTTGCTTTTACGGTGAGGGACATTTGCTTTTCCTTGTCAGCCCCGCAAAACACCAAAAATACATTCCCGCTCAGAGGGGAAAAGGTGAGCGCAGTGTAAACATACTAAGCGAGCTCTTACCTCCTTTTTCAGGTCGCTCCACGGTGTAGAAATTCCAACAAACCGTCTGAATATCCTCTTTAACAAATCCTAAAGGGCAGCCATCTTGCCTCTCTCTGTTCTTCTATGAAACAGACTATCCTCCACATCAATATTCATGGAGCCCGCTCTGACGTCAGCTCTCATCATCAGGAGTAGCCCGGGTGTCGCTGTTTGCCGGTCTGAGAACGCCCGTATGCGACTCCGGCGTTTGGCAAAAGAAAGCTCAGGGGAAGACGTTGCCCCCGAGTCAGACAGGGGTAAAAAGGTCCTGCGATGCTGGCAAACTCAAATAATCACAAGATCACTTTCCTGCTGAGTCTTTCCAGCACAAAGACACAGGTTTCCTTCTCCTCCTTTTGCTCCCTCCTCTTTTTTTTCTTCTTCCCTCAGTTGCACACAATAGTGAACACTATATAATGGCTGCCCTCAAGCACTGGAGTGGATTCAGTGCAGGACAGGACTCCTCCCCCATGTGCACTCTGTGTAGAATATTGCACTGGTCTCAACTGTCTGACTGTGGCTAAGCAGAAGATGCCGCCACCCCCTTCCTTGCAGTAGACAGGAAGCCGGGTGATTCAGGGTTTTTTCCCTCCTTTTTGCACCGTGTACGTTGACTTCCTTCTTTCAATTTCTGTCTTTCTCCGTCTTGAGGAAGTTCCACAGTGGTGCAATAGACACATTTGCTGAGAACATTTCACAGCAGCCATTCGAGTTCGGACCAGTTGAGCAATTGGCCCGTTTGTAACGGCCGCGTCTTATTTTGGCGCGCCACGGCTGATAAAGGCGGCTGGTTCATTTTTAGAGTGGAGTGTAAGACAACTCTCTAGCCTGTGTGCAGGCCTTTGCTTCATGTCTCTGCCAAGACCCACCTCCTGTTGACACTCGCCACGTGGGCTCGAGACAGATAGAGAAAGCAGTGTGTGAGAAAGGAAAAAAAAAACGTGGTGAGGGCAATTTAAAAAGAAAAAAAATAGGTCACGGAAAGTTGTTAATTCAACACCGCGTAGGTAGGGCAAGAGTAAAAGACTCCTACTTCTTCAGATGTGGTTCAGCTGGTGGGGTTTTTCATGTTTTGTCCACACACAGGGGAGTTTGTGCTCAAACCTCTGATCTTAAAGGTCAGTATATGATACAGATCTTCATGAAAATACCTTAAAGTTCACTGAAAAAAAATAGACGACAATTTCATGTTTGGAAAAAAAAGTTTCACCGACCACAACGCCCCCTTTTGCCTTACTCTGCAATTCCACTTCTTTGAACAGGTGGGTCATGTCTGAAAATAATCTGCCTTTATCTTCAGTTAGGGCTTAAAGGAAGACCCCACCTCTTTTTGCAGCAGCCCCTGCCTTGCTGCGGTGACATTTGTTGACTCAATAGTTTCAGGAGAGCAGAAAAGAAGATTTGTTTTTACACAGAATGGGGGAGGGGAGGCGGCAGAGGGAGAAAGGGGGAGGTGCTCTAACTGCAGCACAGATCCTGTTGAGACAAAATGAACCCTTTAACATAAACACTTGCTTCTGTTTTACATAAATCAGCCATTGCGTAAAAAAAGGATGTTGACCTACTTGAAGGGTAAAAGCCTCTTGCACGCCAATACACAATCACATTCAAACCAAATTGTGCAGTTGTTGCTGCATGTGGAAACAGTCTGCTGGTTAACCTTTAGCACTAGTCCAACACTGAGTGACCTAAATGATTGGGCTTGCACGTCCGTTCAGCACAAACCGATTGTGAATTTGGGCAAATGCCCTCATTGACTTACTCTTTGAATATTTCAAAAATAAATAAATAATCTAATCTCCTTAAGAATGTGTTAGTAATGGTCAATAAGCAGCTTGCGATGACATGTGGCAATACTGAATGATGAAATGCAGAGAGGGAACTGCTAGCGGAGGTGTGCTTATACTCTTCTGCCGTTGGTCCTTGTTTGCATAAACTTAGCCGACGTGAACAGTGTTATCTTCAAGGGCCGTTCGACCGTACACTTGGAACTCCTGGAAGAGCCACTTAAATGAATTTAAACATCACCTGTTTTTTTTTTCCCATCCTCCTCCTTTTAAACTGCATCGAGCGCCCCTCAGCAAGGCAGTAAAGCAACCACTATGGCAATCAAGTGGCCCAGTGATCAATGCTGTAGGAACTAACTAACAGAGTGGCTGTTTGGGCTTGTCCGCTTCCTTCCATGGCCTCGCTGCCTCGGGGCTACAGCTGTAGACAAGCAGCAAACTCAGTCAACCTGTGCTGGAATTAGCAAGGCACGCATGGGAGTCTTTCAACCGGTGTCCTTATCGAAAGACTCCCATAGTCGTGTCTGGCAATAAAGGTCAAAATATAAACATGCTCTTACTTCTGCAGATGCTTTTATTTGTGTTTGATTTGCTGCAACAACATTCCAGTAGGGCACTGAGTCCATTTATCAAGGCTTACCTCTCAGGCAGCTTCAAGCGGCTGTATTGTCTTTTCTCTGTGCATGTTGCCAGTGGTTTGCTGGAACAGGGGTTTCGCCCAATTAGAGCTACTGTAACTCGTAAATCCGAGATTATCTCTCCATTGACCTCACGTCACCTCATTTCAAAGGTGTAGGGCACACGTGCCAACACCTCATCTGTAAACACAGAGCCGAGGCCTCATGCCGGCCCAGAATCGTCAGAATTCAGTCACACTTGTCACGTGATGGACTTGACGCCTGGAGTCGACGCTCAGGGTGTGTGAAGGACGCTCAATTACTTTTTTTTTTTTTTTTTTTGATGCACCCATTGCTTTAGTTTAAGCCATGTTTACACTACAATTCCTGGAAACGACTACCAAAAAGAATTGCTGGTATTTTCAGTGGGGCCGTTTTCACATGCTCTCCTAGCCAACAGATTTCATGGAATGCAGCTTTTTCATTTGGCTTCATTTTTGCAGGACAGTATTAAACTTGCGTGAGAAGTGACGGTAACCACGCAAGACTAAACAAAACAGGAAATGAAGTGAAATGCACAAGTCGAGGCAGTCTTTATTCACAGTGTTTCATTCGCCATTCATTCACCATTCATTCACCATTGAGCGCTGTGGGGCTCAACCTTCTGGTAATGCTGGATATTATGTCCATTATATACATTTCAAAAGTGTTCATTTTCTCACAACAAATAACGCAAGTCACACAAATTGAAATTGAACTGTTGCATCTTCTGTTTATTTATTTATTTATTTTAAATGTAGGGGTTCTTTGCCACAATAGATTTCACGCCATGGAACTCCTGTGTTATGTGTAATTGTCTCAAGAGCCTTTATCAAATTGCGAAGGAGCAGTAGATAGCTGACTTTAATTGTGGTATTCCTCTAGTGCACAAAAACAAATTAAAAAGGAGATTTAGCTCTTGACTGTTTTTCTGTTGACACATTGAGTTGCTGAAAATTGGTGGTTGGTTTGATGTCTTACAGATAGAATGTGCCCTTTTATATATACTTACTTACTTTTTTATTATATCAATTTTGTACAACTGGCATAGGCAAGTATAAATTAGTTTTAGGTTATTATCTTATCTTAGGTGTTGTTGTTTTTTTGGTTTGTTTTTGTTTTTTCATTTTGATGTGAACATGGGAGAGGCCTAGAATGACCTTCTCGTCTAGGTGCCTCCCCTTTGCCCACTTCAACTTTGCTTTTGTATTTGCCTACATTACCGTTAATTGACTCCTTTTAACTACCCATGACAGCGTTGCTTTCATATTCGGCGTGAATCGTTTGTTCGCAAATGAAGCTGAGGACGCAGGCTGACTTGTGCCAAATGCAATGATTTACAGCTTTCTTGCAACTGGAGGGAAGGGGCTTGAGGCGCAACAAGCCCACTGGCACTCCTCAATGGAGCTGAGAGAACCAGCACTTCACACGAGCACCGCTGGCTTAAAACGTGTCTCACCTGGGGCAATCCACACACACACACACACACACACACACACACACACACACACACACACACACACACACACACACACACACACACACACACACACACACACACTAATAACAAGGTGTCCTCAGTTTTAGCCAATACACAAGGGAACGACCACAGGGACCCCCCCACCTCCCCACACTAACAAGATGTCAACCACCACTGTCCCTCCTCCTGTAGTTATCTTAAAAGACAAGGAAGAGTCGTTAGTGGGGAACTTCACATGGCTTAATTGTTTAAGCCACAGCGGGGGAGGCTGGTGGGGGTTGAGCTTTACAAGAAAGAGAGGGAGAGTAAGTGGTGGTATTGCTCGTGTCAATCTGCAAACGTCAACAAATTTGAGCATTTTTTTGGCTTGTTTTTTTTTTCACAAAAATAAGGCATTTTGTCCCTTCCCCACATTCACAACCAAAAGACTTTTGTTCTTCCTTACAATGCCTCACTGACCTGCCCTGATTGCGCCTACTAACAATTGAGAAGCTCTCAGGACACAGCAGGGTTAGACAAGGCCAATCACGGCCCACTGCTGTTCCCGCGGTGACCGACTGCTCCTGAGAGGTTTAAGAGCCGATTCCCGCGTTAAGATTGCAGGTGCTTCCATCCTGCCCATACACACGGCCTCCCAGCAGGAGGCTCCACAGTCGCGACCCTCCATTCGGAGCCGGGTGAACCCCTTTTTTGTCAACTGCGGGATCCAGGCCTTTTGCTTACGCCTGCGACTCTTGATCTCCTTAGGGAATCAACACCCACCCTTCTCCTTTGGGTCACTACTGCGAGCTTGTTTGGGTTTGTGGTGCGATTGATGCACTTATGTCACCATAAAACCATTTCCACCATTCAGTGGAAATGGAAAAGACAAACTGAAGTCTGGAGAACAAAGAACAAACAGAATGTGGCCAAAAAAAAAAAAAAAAAAAAAAAAAAAAATGCAAAAAGCCTTAACACAGACACTGGATGTTCAGACTTAATGTAGATACTACATGCTGAGCCCCGGTGGTCTCTGTCTTCATATTACATTTACTGGTGTTCACGGTAGGGCGCATGATGACCCCTGCTGGTGGATTACCAACAATGCATTCCCTCCTTATGAATGAGTGCCAGAGGCCAATTTTCTGTGTAGTTCTTCCTCAATTTAAACTAGTCATGTTAGTCAATTATATGTATTAAAAAAAAGTTGATCTTTTTTAAATTTTCTTTCTCTTTTGAAATAAACTGTTTCAGAGGGAAAATAAATAAAGGGCATCTGCGCAGTGAAAATGGGTGGTTCTTGACATTTTGGTCTGTGAGTCACACCAGTCATTCATTCATTCATTCATCTTCTATACCCGCTTATTCCTATTCAGGGTCACGGGGGTCTGCTGGAGCCTATCCCAGCTGTCTTAGGGCGAAGGCAGGGGACACCCTGGACAAGTCGCCAGTTCATCGCAGGGCCACATAGAGACAGACAACCGTTCACACTCACATGCACACCTACGGACAATTTAGAGTGTTCAATTGACCTCACATGCATGTTTTTGGACTGTGGGAGGAAGCCGGAGAACCCGGAGAGAACCCACGCAGACACAGGGAGAACATGCAAACTCCACACAGAAAGGTCCCAGGTCCGGGCCCCGGAATCAAACCCACAACCTTCTTGCTGTGAGGCTACCACTGCGCCACCGTGTCGCCCCACATCAGTTCAGTAGCTTTAAATGTGTATATGCTCAGACCCCCTTTTTCCACTCCCACTTCTTTTTCTATTCTTTTTATCAAGTCGGTTGTTGGCTGGCAGAAGGAAGGATCACTAAATGTGGTATCATGACGATAGCAGGACTAGTTGTGATACTTGTGATGCTTGACTGAACGACAAAAAACATTCAATGGCCATGCAAAGTCCAAAAAAAAGACTCAATGAAGCTACAAAAAAGGACAAAATGCTTGAAATCCTCTCGAGGATCATAAAAGACACAACATTCATATCAACGGGGGGGAAAAAACCCTTAATTTTTCCAACTGCAATAAAAACACCTGGCGAACATGACTTGGCAGTTTAAAACAAGACAAAAAAAACAGAGGGGAAACAGAGACTATATATATACGCACAAGGTAATTGTTAGCAGGTGCGACAATCAGGGTGGGGAATTGGACAGGTGTGCAGAGGGGAAATCAGAAATGTGAGAAAGAAGGTGAGCACAAAATAAAGCAATAAGTAAAGATGAGACAACATGAAACACTAAACAAGATCATGTCACAAAATTTAACGAGACTCAGTTTGTGACAATTTAAAGAGTACTTAAAACACTGGATTTGTCATTAGATGAAATATTACCCAATGATGTCAGAAGTTTAGGAAGCAAGTCACAAATTAAGTGAAAAACTAGAAAAAAAAACAAAGCACAACTATGCACATAGATGGGGCGAATGAAATAAAATTAAAACAGCAGGCCCTCAGCCTGCTCGTTTAAGCTTACTTAGTGTACGCAAGTACGACACTATATTTAAAAATAATAATAATAAAAAAAAAAAAATCCAAATATTGTGCCAAAAGACAGCGATGCTGTTTTACCAGATTTGCCTCCCAACAACCTGGGCGTAAGGAGGTCTTTGCACAGTTCTGACTCTTACTTTCCCAGTCAGAGTCGATGGTGTACTTGTGAAAGCGTCAGGCGCGCAGCAGCCAGCAGGCAGCAGCTGCCTTTTGCTTATCTTCGCCTCAGCAGCTGAGACGTTCTCTTCGGATGGCGCAAACATGAAACCAGTCCTTCACCTGCTTTGGCACAGCAGCCCTGCCCCACAACAGCCCTGTTGTCTCTCATCAACTCATCCCCTCCTTCCCAGAACTGCCTAACCGTAAAATGCTTTAAAAAAAAAACACACACACACACACAAAAAAAAAACCTGAGAGGTTGAGGTGGAAAAGAAAACAGCGATAAGTGTGATTTCAGCCCTGAAACAGTGCGTGCATGCGGATGGCGGAGATTAGGCTGAGATTAGGGCAGAATTCCTCCAGACGCAGAGGAGACGCTCCGGCATTAGAGGTAATTAAGGTGATGTTTTGCAGCCGCGAGGACGTGCTTGTGACTCGGAGAATGCGGCGGAACAGCTGTGGCGTGACACATAAACCCCCCCCCTCCTCCCCCGCACCCCTCAACCCCCTCCCCACCCGACGCAGCCCGTCACTGATTGTGGCAAGTCCTTGGCTGTGACCTTGCTCTCCCTCTACCCACGCCGCTGCGAGCGAGAGATGGTTGACGATCAATTTCAGATGCGTGCGCTCTGCGGAGGAAGGAGGCATATGGTCCAACGTGATTTACGCACGAACACGAGCGCCTCACCAGTGCCCTCCCTCCCTCCCTGCCTTCCAGCCCTCCACTCGCAAACAGAAAAACAAGGACTTACATAAATTTTCACACTGTGTTGAGGATTTTCAGGTGACTTTGCAGGTTTGCGGCCGGAGGACAGAGACAGACGAAAGCATTTGTTGCATTTATCGAAAAAGACGGGGACCGTGTTTTTAAAGTCCAGCTTAAAGGCCCGTTTTGTAGGGTTTAGCGTCATCTCACGCTAAGAGAGAATACTGCAATCAGTGTTGGTGTTAATCCTTGTTTCCCCTCAACTGGGTCAACTGAGCAGTAATAAGATGGAAGAAATTTAAGCGGAATACACGTTTGTTTATGAAGGCTTGTGTGCAATGACAGGAGATGCCTGAATCAATTTCCTTCTATAACCAGTGCAAAGTGCACAAGCACAATGTAAACATATACAAAAGAATTAACTTCAATTGCAAGTTATATATCAGACAGTGTATATAATATATATATATATTTAAATTAATGATATTTTAAATTGTGGTTGAACGCTCTTGTAGTGCTACTTTTTAATTCATTGGATGGATTTGTTTTATTTAATTGGCTGACAAAAACACTGACTGTCTTACAAGTGCGTTCAATGTTAAATTCATTACAAGGAGAGACGCACGACACTGTCAGCATGTCATAGTTTCCGCTGACAGTGCATTTGAAAGGAAATTTTGCGTGGGCCTGAAATGAACGCAGATAACTGCAGATAAGGGGATGCTCTCATAGTGCATATGCAGTGGAAATGCTTGACTTAATACTTTTGGTATTTTGCTTAACAATTGCGTTGGCGAAGGCACTGTTTCACGGCAGCCACCATCCAGATTGGAGAATGTTTCATAAAATCCTGCTAATCTTTTAAAACAATGATTGATTCTGTGGACCGCAAACCTGTGTTTTGCTGGACAAATCGGTGGGAAGCAACAAGCTAAACGGATGCTGGAATCAATGTAATGTGGACTAACTTCTGACCTTCAGCCTCAATCCTGCAGCTGCAGCAGCAGCGACACAGGTTAAAGATGACTCATAGATTATGGACTGCTGAATGCTTCTGGAGCTGCGAGGCTTTGTAGTTCTCTGATGTGGTTGTGATAAAAGCTTACGCTAGGTGTGTGGCAGATCGTACGGACCTCACGGTCAAGGGGGATTTCAGCTGTAAGCACAATCAATGTTATTCCAGTCAAGGTTATGTTGTGGTGCATCGGTGAAAGAGAATCAGTGCGGTGCAAATGTCGCGGAGTCTAACCAAGGACGAAGAATTGGGTTTATGGGTGCAGCAAAACATGTTTACAAAAGTAAGCAATAAATAATTATCAAGTATTTAAAAACTACAGCCATCTCAAGGGAGTTACGTGTCACATTGAGCTTATCAGAATCAGGATAGCCACCCTTTGCTTTGTGCAGAACCAGCAACCTTCCACAGCAGAGAGCGACATTGCACACCTTCAAGTTGTTTTCTGAGCATCTCCTCTTCTTCTCTGCCTTCCTACAGAGCCACAGCCACAGCCCCACTCCTGATACTGGGTCAGTAAACCATAAGTAGCAAACGGACTCAGCTCAATGCAAATGGTAACCTAGCCTGCTAAAATAGTTGTTCAGGGGAAGATGTCTTCTCACCTGCGTTACTGCGTATTTATGTCACTTCATCACTGACATTGTTCATATTAAGTTGAGAGTCATGTTCAGTGGTCATCACGTCTCTAAGCTAAAACTAAGGATGCTAAGGACGTGCAGGGGACCGTTTTGTTGTGGTGTACATGCAGCACAAAACTGCGATATCTAGTTGGTGAACTGATATATAGCAGATTGCCTGCTAAATGGTCAGATATTGTGCAATCTTTTTTAACCACTGTTTTCCAACAGTAATGTAGCCTGTCAATGAGCAATTTTTGTTTTACATTTCTGACAGTGTGTGCAGGTATGCACAATTCAGTATAAGAATCAGCACCCTTTCTAATTCTCACAAAGGTGATCCTGGGTCTCTCCCAGGTTCACAATAACCATTGTTGCCAGTGGTCATCCACTCCTTGAGGTCACCTCGTTTCTGCTCCTTTCCAAACATTTGGAGGGTTTAACGGAGCAACAGTTTTAGCAAGAAGCTAAAGTTGAGATCCATAAAGGCTTATAATTAATTACTATTTATTCAATTTATAGTGCAAAGTTATTTTAATGAAATCTGGTGTGAACAATAAAGATCTCAAAATGGGCTCAATGTGAGTAAGACATTTTCCATTAATACAGTTTCAGCCGCTTTTATCAAGCAACCACTTAGCAAAAGTTCCAGTTCTGACTTGTACCATGACATGGACAGTTCATGGAAACCAAAATTTAACTTTCCCTTGCTTTTCAATTGAGGCTTTTTGTTGTTGTTCTGATTCATCTAAGATGTACTTTATTTTATTTTTAAAATCTAGCCGTCTGTACAGATTGCCAAACAAACAGTTTTCCTATGGGGGCACTATTTAGCCTAATGCTAACAGAAACAGAGCAAGGCTGTGTTCGTTCTCAGCTTTGGGATAAAGTCTAGACCTTATCAACGGGAGGAGGGCACTGGCAGCAGTGTGCTTCTGGGCTCACTTTTTCAGCAAGCTCTTCTTAATGATATTTTTATTCAGGGAGACATGGCCTAAATGATTTCATGTGCTAATGCTATGGGCTTGGCCGTCCCCAAGGCAACAGCACGGGTCTCATTAGGGTTTCCAGTCATGGAAGTTGTGAGAAAACGCAAAAGCGCTGAATGGGGGTCGTTAAATACATCATCAAAGAGGTGTGTCTCCGCTCTCTCGTTATGAGTTAAGATAACGCAAAAAGGCTTCCCGCTTATGGGTGAAAGGGTGGGGGGAGGGGGCAATTACGAGGAAAAGTCGGCTGGTGTTAACTTGCTTTTTTTTTTTTTTTTGACTTGGCTACTGAGTCATAATGAATTTTCAGTGTCCATAGAGAGAATTTTATTCGAAAGCTGCAGCTAATAGCACCAGTTGCACGGAGCGGCGATATTTATGTTTGAAATGTATTTTCCTATTTATGGTTTAGACTTATTTCTTTTTTCTTTTGTTCTATACTCTAATACATTAAAGCCACCAAAAATTGACTGTAAATGAAAATGATGATTTGCAGATAGTTTGATTACATAATTGCATTTTTTGCAGTAAATAAAACATATGACCATGCAGGAGACAAATTGTTTCACACAGATGGTGCACACTGCATCATCTTAGTGCGACCTTGGTCTAGGTATAGTTGTTAGTAACACCAATACCAGTTCACATTCCAAAAGGTCCAGCAGCATTGATAAGTTTGAATAAAATAACTTTCAGTGTTGATAATGTGAAAAATGTTGAAATTCTTATAAATGTTCTGTGTTCAAAACAATGACAATCTAGACAAGGTTGCTAAGCTAGCAGAATAACTACCGATGAGCAATAAATATTCAATTCAGGCCACAAAATGAAAACAGACCCGTGGAAACCCCCCCCCCCCCCCCACACACACACACACACACACACTATTTTTAACTTCAGGATGCTGTAATGCTATGCAATAGCTTAGTGATTTCCTTCTTATTCTAATTATTTATTGTTGTGTTCAGTCCTATGTGGCCAGTAATGTTCTTTTGCTTTGTATTTCTTACCCCCCACTGAAACAGGTTGACTTACTCATGGGTCCAAAATTGCGCCCCTCATTCATCCGTTCATTATTTATTCTTCACTTCTTTAACATTGATAGTTAATCAGTTCAAATCAGTGAAAAGCTGTGAATGCATTTTTCAGTCACTTAAATTAAAAAAAAAAAAAAAAGATCTCCTCTGTGATATACATTCCATACATACATTGAATATCCACTAGAGGGCAATGTGTCCAATGCGTTCGGTTTGATGTCACGGGTTTCGTAAGGGCGAAAAAACACACAAAGAGAAATGACAAAGAGTGGGTCTGCGTGCAGATTAGAGCAGGAGAAAATCTGATCATTGCCTGGATGTGGAGCTTTTATTTATTTTTTCTCCCCCCACCCTCACTCTCTCTTAAATCTACATTGACTATGAGGTGCTCTACCTTTGTTTTTATTTGCTTTTCACCTACCTATTGTCCTATTGTGCCATTCCTTCATTTTGTTTTTTGTTATTGTGGACACATATTCAGATTGAAATCCAGTGTTACCAATTCAAGCCAAGGCCTGCAACATTTCTAATTCCATGTAAAGTACAAAATTACATTTAAAAAATAAATGCCTTTTTAAGTAATTACAGTGAATAAAATGTAGTTTTTCTCATCTGTTTTCGCGTGTGAAAATGAATGTGGAGATCAGCTCTCCAGCAGCACATGTCCAAGACAGCCAAATGTGGAGGGAGAAATGTAGAAAAACCTATTTTAAAACCTCACATTTTGCATGTGCAACAAAGAGGAAGCCTTTCCTTCCAGTATCTTCCTCTATTTCTGTTCCTCCAGCTCCTCTGTGTCCCCTCCATCCCTCCTCCCTCTCCTCCTCCTCTCCTCCCCCTCCTCCTATCTGCGGGCCCCCCACCCCCCTCCTGTGGGATCATGGGAATTGTGCAAGTAGCGTGGCGTTCCACGCTCTGCCCGCGGCGCTCCAGAAGGAGGCGTGCAGTAATGACCTGCTCCACAGCTCGCTCGCCATCATCGCCCTCACAATTAATTCCCGCCTTGCGTTCCTCTGTGGCGGCGGCGGTGGGGGCGATGTGAGTGTGGGCTCCCTCATTAGAGCTCCTTGTAATGTGTCTGGCAGCAGCTCCCATCCTGCCACTTCTGCCCTTCCACCGCTGCTGCTGCTGCTACTATAGAATGTGTGTGTTTTAAAGACGCCTTCCCCTGTTTTCCTGCCTCCAGAAATGAGTGACACCGGGTGTTAAAAGTGCACCTGGTCTCGAGGAATAACTGAGCCGTACCTGTCATGTTTGTCACATGAAAGAGACATTTTTAGCAGGATTTTTTTTGCTCACAAAATACGAACTCTTGGAAATGTCGAACGCGCTCCTGTATGAAAATGCCCTCAGACGCCTGGTTACATTTTTGCCTGGCTGCTGACGGCAGACGAGGTGAAGCGGTGAACTTTAAAACCGTGCAGAGCAGAATCTGACCTGGATTTCAACTTTGCGCTTGACCAAGGAAATTTTACAGTATTTTTTTTCTTTTATGATTTGCCTGGTACGCTTGGTAAAGCTTCCATCATTTCAGAGTATGAGTGTGAAAGGAGGGCAACGTTAAAAATGAGGAGCACAGCCTGTGGAATCGCATTGTATATGACGTATAGGGGGATGAAGCACTCGTGCTGATAATCTACCAAGTAAATTATTCAGTCCCACTTCCAAACACTGAAGCGACTGTAACTGATTTTAACAAAAATGTTTTTGCGTTTCAACAACGCGGAATACTTTGACATGTTGTAATTGTCTCTGCAGTGCTGTATAGAGAGGTCTTTGTCCTTTTGAGTGTCAGTAACAGTTTTTGTTTCCGGCCCACGTCTCACCTTTATTTTGCCAGAGGATATTTCTCTTATATTTCTTTCTTTGGCTCACAGAACTAAAAAAAAAAAAAAGAAAAAAAAAAGTGGAAGATGGTGAAAGTCACACTCTAAGACCACAAACACAACTTCAGAAATAACAGTGATATGTTTTGGCATATGATGCATTCAATAAAAACATTCAAATATACAGATTTCACCAGTAAATAGGTTCTAACTGATGTTTTAATCAAGCTCAAGCAGGCAGTAGAACTGCTAAAGTCTCTAGCATTTGCATCCAACCAGTATCTTTGTGAATAAGTAACAGCAGGTCCAAATGTTCAGCTAAAGTTGGGAAAAATGCGGAAATACAAGCTGATAATATATTCTGAACAAGGCTCCACAAAGCTGTTGCTGCAGTCTGAAGCCGCAGACTGCCGTCCCAGCCAGGGTTTTCCCTTCTTTTTTCACACAAGCTAAACTTTCAGCAGCTATCAGGAGAAACTTTGTGCTAGCTGTGCTGGGAATACTTCTGATATTTCTCGTATTTTTGCATACTCAACCAAAAATTGTAGATTTTAGTTTTAAAGTATGAAACACTTAACACCAATTTCCAAGCAGCTCCACCTAATACCTGGTAAGCTGGGGCATAAAAAAAATAAAAAATTAAATAAAACATTAAAGGGCCTGTGTAGAAGGTTTAGCAGCATCTAATGGTTAAATGGTGTCCTGCAAACAGTGTTAGTTTTAATCCCTATTTTCTGATGTCCCACCTGATCTCACAAATGTATTATTCTAGCAGTGATTTCTGGCTAAAACCATGAAAAAACAGGTTCCGGGACAAAGTATAAACACAACCGCACAATACAGCACCTCCACTGGTAAGGAGGTGTTCTTCACCTCCTTACCCACCCTTTATGTAAATATAAATGGTTGTTATTAGTAAATGTAAACAGTAATTGATATATAACACTAGCTTTTAAACATGTGTATGTGTTTTCTATTACATTAAATGCCAGTAAAGCCCTGAACTTGCGATGCAACCTTTAAAAACATTTTATGAGTAAATAAAAATTGTGTGGAGATCCTCCCCCATTTTTCTGCATCAACCACATCCTTCACAATGAAACAGACCTTGAGACTGCATTCAAAAGAGGTTTGTGACTGATACTGCAACAGCTGCCACAAAAACAAAACACAAAACAAAAAAAACAAACACTTCCTTCTACAGAATGTCAGCGGAACATTTTGACAAGTCATGGCTTTGTAATGCAGAAGCCATTCACTGTCATAGACTGTTTTACTCCATTACATTGATTGTGGGATTGCTACTGTGCAGCAGGCAGATTCAGAATCTGCAGCACTGAGCACTTTGCCGAGGCAAAGACTGCGGATTAGGGGTCGAGATTTAAGGGGTTTACTTTAAGATGGAGAGGTAAAGGAGGCTAGTACAGCTTTAGAAGTTTAAAGTATTGTATTTCCTCTTTATATTGATTAAAAGATTACCCTCATGCATCTAAAACATCAATGCCCATTGCTGCCTTCATGCCCATTTTGACCTCCATCAGATCCTAGATTTTAAATGTGGAAACCGTTCAGGTTACACCACATGCCTGTTGGACCTGCTGGGAGAGGCCCTTTGTTTGGAGAGCATCCAAAATTTGAAATTTTCTCCAACAGTCAAAATATTCGGAAAAGAAAAAAATATGTACAATTTCAACCCAAAATCACAACATGAATCACAAAGTAGCTACAGAAAAAAATGGTATACTATCTGACTTGATCTTGTTTAAAACTGCAAATTGACTTTTGTTAATTTGATCTCACATTGATTCAAGGTCAAATCTGCTGAAACTATCAGAAGCACTTAACAAAAGGATGGACATTATTTAGTCATTGCAAACTTTGCTAATCTGCTGAGATATCAAATTCATTAATAAATCATCAATGGATCCAAGTTGCACTATTGTGGCCCAGCTCAAGTCCAAGCCAAGCTCTAAAATTGTCGATTCATTTTTACCACAGTAAAGATGTAGGTTCTGTTGTGAGGAGATACGAGGGTTTGTGGCAAAGCCTGGTGCCAAAATGTGAGTTTAGCAGGTAGGGCTGTTAACTGCATCTAAACATCACATCTGAACAAAGAAACCTGGAGTGAGTATGTGAAACTGAGACAAACCTTTGGATTAGTGTCCACTTCTGATTGCGCTGGTTACGGTGGGACAGTGAGAATTTTTACAACGATCAAGTTTAATACAAATATTTATGATCAGACTCATTATCCAGATAATCCAACCAGGAACAGATCATCTCTTAATACCTGCTGTAAATAGGGTCTGGATATGAATTTATCAGATTGTTATCATATGAAATTACATGGGCTAGATGCTAACATTAAGCATCAACAACAGATTGATAATAAGATGCTTCGTTTCCTGATCTTCTTCCCAGACGCTGGTCTGTGAAAGTAAAAATGAAAGTGAGGAATGTGCCGGCACAACGCGGCATTTTAAACTGAGTCACATCCTGAATGTTACTCATGGACTTAACCGGCTGGCTCCAAGATGTTTGTGTTTGCCAAAGCTCTTTGTCTACCCACGCCGACAGATTCACGTGTTTGCACAAAACGTCTCCGAAGCCAGTTCGCCAAAGATGGAATTGTTTTTTGTTTGATAATTCAAGGTTTTTGTTCAGAGAAGAATCTGGTTTGAATAGAATTTTTTTTTCATGTGTGAAATAAATAATTTGTAAAAAAAAAACAAAAAACAAAACAAAACAAAAAAAGGTCTATTGTAATGTGTGAAATTGCGTGAACGTGTGAAATGAGCGATGTGTTGCTCCTGTTTTGCAGGTTGTAGGCTCGAAGCAGGTTAGAAACTACAGTCTCTTAAAGATGAGTAATACCGTCCTGCTTAACATCCAACAAAGCAGCAGTCTCTATGTATTACCGGCACGACATTTCCATCACGACACCAGTATGTTTATCGTATCCGCCCAGGTTAATATCTTCTGACATCAAAGAGGATAATTAATGTTTGGCTGCCTAGGTTCATGTCGCAGGACAGCTGCGTTAGAGCAAATATTGATTGTGGGCCGGACAGTCTGCATTAATTCCAGCTGATGAACTTTGTTTCCCCTCCCCGTTTTTATGCCCCGACTTTTAGGGAGACCAATCAGGACGGGACGTGCATGGCTACGGCAGCGAAACATTAGTGACAGTATTGCAGAGTGCCGCACCAAAACTAGACGTGACATGACTGAAAAACGTTAGGTGTGCTGCCTCCAGCTCGGTTGAACCGCAGCGTGTCATCGGAGGTAAAGGTTTAGTTCAGCGTTTCTCAACTGGTGGGTCGTGACCCACTTTTGGGGAGCGCAGCTGTTTTGATAGGGTCGTTCTTTGGATATCAAATGTCTATATTTATAGAGAAAATGTTTGTGCATTTATTTTGCAGGGCATGTAATTCAATTCAGTAATTTTAATAATTTATTTGCTAGATATGATAGAAAGTGGGCAAGCGTTTTGATTGTTGTGGAATAAATTTGGGTGGCAACTTCAGGATAAGGGAAAAATGTGGGTCCTGAGACTCCACCAGTTGAGAGCCACTGGTTTAGTTTGAATATTATCGCATCATTCTGACTGATCCACTTTCAGGTTAATGGTATCCAGTTTTGCCTTAACCAGACAAAAAAAGGCCTGTTGCCGATTCGCAGAAGGCTGAAGAGATGCGATCGGTGCACCGTGGAGAGAACTGGAGGTGGCTGGCAGCTTTTTCACCGCCGGGAACCTGATACCTGACGTTAGCCACGCTAAAGTTTCCTTCCGCGCCGTGGCCTGTCAGCCGTATCGGCTATCAGAGCCGAATGGCCCCTGGTGTTTTCAGCGGCTCTGTTTGTCGCCTGGGCGCAGCGAGGAAGAGGACGCTGGGACTCTGGCTAATCCGCTCTCGGCCGCCGCTTCCGCCGCGCAAGCGTCCGATTGGGCTGACATGACAGAAATTGATCCGAGCGGCCGACGTTTGAGCGTTAAAGATTTGCCCTCCTGCGAAACCGCACTGACAGTCCTAACCCACGAGCTGAAATTTGGCCCGACTAAATCAGCTTTAAAAAAAAACACAGCTCCGTGCCCATCTTCAGGCAAACCACAAGCTAAAATGAATAATGATAATTAGAAAAAAACATTTCTGCATCACACTGTATCTCTCCAGTGTCATTTTACCATCTCAGACGCAAGTGCACATCCCACCTACTGCGACTGCAGAACCCCCCTCTGCCTTCCATCTGCATGACTTGAGGCTTTCCATCGAGGTAAAAAAAAAAAAAAGTGTGTAGGTGCTGTCATCTGTACCCGACCGTGTGCCAGCAGTCAGCTTTTCTTTTTTTTCTCTCTCTTTTTTTTTTTTTTTGCAAAGCTGCTAACTGGATAATTAGGGGTGCTCTGTACACTCCAATTAGCAGGGCCAGGGCGGCGGGAGGAGGGATCGCTCGACCGTATCCGAGGAAAGTGCGGGCATTAAAAAAAAAAAGGAAAAAAAACCTGGTGGAGCCCGGCAAACGGCGGCAAAAGGCCAGCAGCGCGTGGCGAGGTGAGGGAGCCATACATTACAGCCCTGCAGCTTTTTAAATAAACACTGCCAACATGCCGCTGCTGCTGCGGCGGCGGCGGAGGCACATCACTGCCAAACTCTTAATCTTGCAGTGTTTATTTTCCCCGAGTTGCTCCCACTCTCCCTCTCTCGGCACCCTCTTCCCATCTGTCTCTCTCCCTCTTTCTCTCTCCCAGCACTTAAAAAGGTTTTACAGGAATTCTGTTTGCCACAACAGTCCGCGTGAGCCCGTCACAAGCCCCCTTTAAGAGGCGCGGCGCACCTCTGTTTCTCCCAGTCGAGATCTTTGCCCCCCGCCATCCCCAAAATCCCACCAGAACCACAGGTGTGTGCGACCCAATACAGAAGGACAACTGCGGGCATTTAAAATGGCAATATGGCATTTTTCATCATTGTCAGCTGTGAGGAAATTGTTGCGATTTGGTGTTTGGTGAGACTGAGCATCACATCTCTCTAGGTCTGTTGATGTCGAGCCCGTTCTGTCTCCCCTGTATGTTTGCAAAGCAGTGTCGCCAACCCCCCAGTACGAAAAGCACATATTGGCCGTTCTAAATGTCGCTGGAAGTCGCTAAATGACGTCATTGCCCAATTTGTGTAATTGGTCATGCGCGTGTCGTTGTAATGGACGTTGTGTGGCTGTATGAGAGAAAAATTCCATTGTGGGAGAGACAAAATAAATAGACTTCAATATATTTGGAACGAGTTGACTTCCTCTGAGAGAAACTCTGGCAGAGTCACTTTTTTCTTCTTCTTAAATTTGATTTGATTTTTAACCTATATGACTTTATGGTCCACATCGGAGCTGACAACAACTGACAAGTAAAAGTACCGTATGAGTAACTGTGACTGTGCAAAATGAGAAAATAGTAACCAATATAACCATAACATTTCGAACATAAAACCAGTCTTCATTAACATTTTTTGGTTGATTTATTTTTTTTCGTCTTCACATAACGTGCAATTCATTACCAGACTGGACACGGGGGTATAAATATCAATACCTGCTCATGACTAGCTCTGAGAGCCAGAGGAAGGAAGGTAGGTATGGATGGATGGATGGATGGATGGATGGATGGATGGACCACTGCAGGAGAAGTCGTGAGATTTGTGACTAGTCACTTTTCTGAAAAAGAGTCACTAGAGGTGCTGAATGCTCACTGAATAGTGACAAAGTCGCGAATATGGCAACACTGCGACCACGCGTGCGTGTTTGTGCTTGAAAATCTCTGACTCCGCCCACCCATTGGGACGGCTGCGACTTCAAAAAAACACATGCAAATAGCATGAAACATGCACGGAACACACAAAGTGTCTCACCTCATCCAGACACTCAGTGTGTGTCCATTAACCTTGGAACTGCATACATTTAAATTGCAAATAAGGCAAATGGATTCAGTTTTTGAGGGGGATGGAAAAATAAACCCTTACATTGCAGAAAAGTTTTTCATGCGCGCATGAGGGGATTTTCTTAGGTGTTTTGAATAAGGAATGTTTGGTATAATTCAATCGCTCAAATTCACTCAAATGCTTTTTGGGGGGCATTTTAGGTCACGAGCCAAGAGAGTCACATGAGATGGCGTGCTGGAGTTGGAGGACAAAGCTATTGTAAAGATGAAAAGAAATACAAAAAAAAGACACCCACCACATCTTTACATCAAGACCTCCAAGTGGAGAAGAGGGGGAGGGGCTTCTGGGCGCCGTGTCTAACAACAATGAAAATGATGGAAAACGCTCAAATGGGGGATCTCAGGGAGAAAGAAAAAAAAGGACGGTTTGTTGACAGCAGAGCCGAACAAACCTGCCAATATGTAGGTGCTTCTTAAAACGCCTCGACCCCCAGTGTGCAACGCAACCCAGTGGGGGAAAAAACTGCGCTTTTCCACTTGTGTTTATTCACATTTCACAATTATCGCCTAAAGCTTTCCGCTAACGCGTAATGGAAACCAGGCGACATTCAGCCTGCGTCTTGAAGCCTGATGGTTTATTTTTTGTTGTTTTTTTTCGACCCTTTTCATTACCGTTCGGAGTAACAGAGGGAGGTGGAGGGGGTTCACGGGAGCACGACGGGCTGCATCCGTATTCCTCACGACGTTTCCCGCCCGTCACCAGACTAATGTGAGCGCAGCCAGCGAGCGTGCGGGTGCGGGGGTCGGGGTGGGGGTGGGGATCAAATTGAGACAGATGAATCAATGGATTCACACCATCGCCCCTCCAACACCCATGTCTTATGGCTTCACTCCTCCGTGATTCCATTTCCATCCGGCTAATGCGGGCCACCTTTAAATCTGGCTTTTTAATTACTCCTCCGAGTTCAGCTGGAAGCCCCGGCAGGAAAGCGTCGGTGGGGGGGTTGGGGAGAGGATGGAGGGTGTGTGTGGGGGATGGGGTGGTGGGGTGGGGGGGGGGTTGGGTAGGGCACGGGCGGCGAGGCACGCACAGCTCACGCAGGCAGGCACGCAGGCAGGAGAGCAAAGGCCCGCCATGAGGGGCCGCGCCTCCCACTGCCAGAGACTGACACAGTGCCGACGCTCTGCAGACGGAGGTTAGGACCACCTAGGAAGATTTCCCCCGGGGGCTATTATCGCCCGGAAGATGAAATGATTTTCAGACGGAGCAGCTCTCTCTCTCTCTCCCTCTCTCTCTCTCTTTCTCCCTCTCTCTCTCTCTTTCTCCCTCTCTCTCTCTCTTTCTCCCTCTCTCTCTCTCTTTCTCCCTCTCTCTCTCGCACACACACACACACGCACACACACAAGCAAAACGGTGCCTAATACTACAGAAAATGCTCTCCGACGACGGTTTCCTTTTGAAACTGTGACTGTGAACCACGGTGGAGAACTGAAGTTCTGGTTCATGTTTACTTTGGGCAAAAAAAACACTGACCTGCAGGAAACTCGTGTGTGTGTGTGTGTGTGTGTGTGTGTGTGTGTGTGTGTGTGTGTGTGTGTGTGTGTGTGTGTGTGCGCGCATGCGTGCGTGTATGTATGTGCGAGCAATTGGATTTGTGCTGTAAAAGTATGTTGTTGTTGTTGTGTCCGATTTTAGTATGAGCGCATGCACCAATTATGATCCGAAATAATAAGTTTCATGAAATGAGTTGCAAAGAATGAGGAAAAGACTTGAAAAAAATAGAATGTGACCTTTTGTTGATGTTTGACAGATTGATGAAGATAGTTCCTGAACATAAACAGGGCATGTTTGTCTGTCAAAAGTGGAAAGGAGTGAAAAGCTCCCTCTCTCTACAAACTCACACACATCACACATATTTACACACACACACACACACACACACACACACACACACACACACACACACACACACACATACTGTAAATATATTTACACACACATATATGTATAATCACAGTGCCACATATTGTGCTTGTCTCACTTAATTAAACTAACAGGACCCACGGTGTGATGTGTGAGTTGTGTGTCTTTCCCGCATTATGTAGGTGTCGACGAGACACGTGATTGGCAGCCGCAGCGTGGCGCAGGGCCGCACCAACAAGCCAAAAAAAAAAAAGAAAAAAGCTGAGCCGAGCTCCGACTGAGGCGCCGGACAAAATCTGCGGCCAATGAGAAGCCACCGCAGGGGGTCCAAGTGAAAATGAGGGAGAATTGCTGTGTTTTTTTTAAGCCGCTGCGTTTGGATTAAAAGCTAAAAAGTCGCTTCCTTCCATTCCCCCACCGTCCTCCTCCACACCCCCAGTCTTATCCGTCGCCGCCCATCAATAAATTCATTAAAGTGCAGCCTTCAGCGGCCCGCGGGCCCCCGTGTCACGCGGCTCACCTGACGGGGCGCTGCGGCGGCGGTGGCGTCAGCGGCTGCTGTCACTTTGTTTGCTCACGCACAGACCTGCGTGAAAGACAAAGAGAGGCAGGGCGGCTTGTTTTCCTTCCTCCCTGACGTGACGCCACTGAACGCAATGTCTCGCACCAACTCTGAAACACGTCAAGTGGTTTCGGCGGGGCGGGGCGGGGCGGGGCGGGGCGGCGGTTTGTCAATTCACGTTCAATTTGCCAAAAAAAAAAAAGGCGCCCGCTGCCTGGCTGCATGGCATCCGCCAATCAGCTTCCGCTTCCGAGTGTGAATATTCAGCGTCACATTTGACATTTACTCCCCCCCCTTGGGTCACGTTTGGGAAATGAAGAAGTCACACAACTAACTCGTGGTTTAGATGCATCTTGCAGCCTTTCTCTCGCCAGCTTTTTTCATTGAGCACATTTAGCGCTGTTTAACCAGGTATTGAATTGGAGTTTCGCTCACAAAGCTCCTTTATTGAGGTTTAGGCTGTACAAATATTTGCTTAGGTTCATCAGGGGAAAAAAATAAAATAAAAAAGAGAGAGCTCTGCGAAAACAAAGGGATTATTTTGTGGTGCATTACTTAATGATTTGCCGCGCAGCATATAATCCCAACTGAAAATGAAGATGAGATCAATGTGTTTGACTGCCACCAACGTGCACGCAGCATCGGATAGATGTGAAACGTGCAGAGGGTGTTTTGCACTTCTGAACGGCACGTCTGGCATTGAAAGTGTGCCACAATCTGGTCCGAAGCAAACAACAGCAATTAACACACAGACACATGTGGATCAAATTGAATTTTATCAGGAAGCGAGAAACCCTCAATCCCTTGAAGCGTTTAAGGAAACAATCGTTAGAATTTCTAAGTGTTTTATACCCAATAATAAAGTCTGTATGTGGCTTTTTTTTTTTTTTTAACCAGCAAACCAAAAACCAGATCATTTGTGAGGGATCTTTTAGGCGATCAATTAATAAAACACTCTGTAAAATTCAGCTTGAGTAGCCGCGGAAGGATAAAAATAAATAAATAATAATAATAAAAAAAATAAAATCCCAAACGACTGCTTTTCCGTGTGTGTGTGTGTGTGTGTGTGGATTTCATTCACCACATCAGAGCGTCCTCCCTCTGTCGGACGGTATTTTCGTGGTCAAAGCGGAGCCCACCAGCGCCGGATGCGGTGTTAAGTGCTTGTGATTAATTAGTAATCCGCCTGAGCGCGCAGATGCGGAGGTGATGGTCCCGCGTTGACGTTAACTGCGCCCTGAGGCTGCGGGATAAACGGCGATGTGTGGTGGATGCGCGGGGGAGGGGGGAGGGGTGATGAGGAGGAGGGGGAAATAAATTACGCGGCGTGCATGCGCAGCTGAATTTTTTTTTTTTTTTGGTCTCATAATTTATTTGAACCCTCGATGCGGCGCGAACGAATCGGAAAGAGCCACAGGGAGGAGAGGAGGGGAGGAGGGAGGAGGCTATAGGGCGGCGCGTGATGGGATAAATACGCCGTGCGTGCGTGCCCGTGATGTCAGCCCCGGCGTGAGGTCACGGTCGTTTCGCGTGGCGATGGCGCGGGGATGGGGCTGCCAGCGGGCGGGATTTATAATGGTGATGAATCCCGGAGGTCGCGGCAATTATGGGGCTGCTGCCTCCCGCCCCCCCGGGGTGGGGTGGGGGGTGGGGTGGGAGGGTATAGGCTGGTGGGGTTAGCCGGCGGAGGCATTTTATCTTAATCACAGCTCCGCTCCGTTCGAATCAATTTGACAAGTTTTTCTCCCCCCCCCCCCCCTCCCCCCAACCTCATCACCCCCTCACCCCTCCTCCCAATCCTTATTAAATAAAACGTTTCTGCCAAATGACATCCTCAAATCCCCCTCCCGCTTTTTTTTTTAAATGCCTCGTCATGAACGCGCACGCACGGATCCCCCCCCCCCCCCTAATAACTATACTTTACGTTTTTTTCTTTGTTTGTTTGTTTTGTTTTTTGTTTTGTTTTTTTTGTTTTGTTCTCTTTTTTTTTGGGGGGGGGGGTACACAACACACAACACACAACACACACACACAAAAATAAAATATATCCAGCGGATGTGTTTTCTCTCCTCCTCTCCCCTGTAGGGCGCCCTGAACCATCCATCCATCCATCCATCCACCTCTGCCCCCTCTCTCCTCCCCCTCTCCCTTCCCTCTCCCTCCCCCGCCCCTTACCTCCCACCCTCCCTCCCGAGTGTTTCTATAGTAATTTCCCAGCCAATGATCAGTAGGTGTCCGCATCCCTGCTTCCTCACCTCAGCACCAATCAGCCACACGCAGCGACAGGAGACGCGGGGCGCTGAGCAGGAGCGGAGCGGAGCAGGAGCAGGAGCAGGAGCGAGCAGCCAGACGCACATTAACCAGCCGCGGGATCCGGAGCAGGAGGAGCAGAGCAGGGGAATCAACCTCGCACCTTCTCAACCCCGACAGAGACATATCTACTCTTTTTATTCTTTCTTTCTTTCTGCCCGCCTCTCTTTGAGCGGGTTTTTTTTGTGGGGAGCGCTTGGAGGCGCTTTTGATGCACTTTGCGAGCTTCTTGTCGTCCGGCGGGTCGCCAGCGTCACAAAGAAAGTCCACGAAGATGCTCCTTTTGTTTTCGACGCTCTGAAACTGCACCGCACAGAGAGAGGCGCACCGCACACGCTCGCTCGCCTGCTCCCTCGTGCCTTCGCCTTCTATTTGTCCCCCCCTTCCCCCCCAAGCCCCCCTCCCCAACCAACCCCACACGCCACCCTCCGCGCGCCACCCCGTCACTTCGCGCGCCGCTTGGCAGTAATGTGCCGTCGCGCGGTCGCAGGCTGCTAGTGGCACCTTGGGAGTTCTTCTCAACAGGAACCCGGTAGGTGATGCTCCCTCTCCCGTTCCCTCCGTCTCTCTCTCTCCCTCTCTCTCTCTCTCACTGTGTGTATGTGTGTGTGTGTGTGTGTGTGTGTGTGTGTGTGTGTGTGTGTGTGTGTGTGTGTCCGGTCGTCGTGTGTTTGTGTGTGTGTTTACCCATCCGATTGCATGCTTTTGTGTCGGTGTGTGTGTGTGGCTGCCAGGTGCATTGATTTCCCCTGGATTTTCCGTGCACTGTAGCCCCTCCAGCTCGCCCCTGTGTGGATTATCTATGCATGACCTTTGATCTGGATGTCTCTCTCCCACACACACACACACACACACACACACACACACCAGACCGGCTGTAATTAATGGCATCGTGGCGCAGCGGCGGCGCAGTGGTTCGTCATCGGCGGTGGCGGCGTGTGGCTTTTCTTTTTTTTCCAAATGCACTTTTCTTTCCCCCAGTTTCCTGCCTCTCTCCCCTCTGCGTCCCTAGACCAACGTCAAGTATTGAACATTTCTGTCTCTCTAAACTTTGTTTACAGGCTGAAAAAAAATCAATGTCCGTGACTTGATTGCCTTTGGGCTGCGTATTCCACTCCAGGGGTGAATTGATTAAGTAATAATGACCCTGAGGAGGGCTGATCATTAAGCTGGGGAGGTTTTTGTTTACCGGCGGCTGCAGGACGTTTTGTTATTTTGCGTTTTTTTTTTTTTTGGTTTTGATTTATTTGGATGCACTTCGATATTGAATCTCCATACCATGAGTATGATGTGCCCCCCCCCCCCCCCCAAAAAAAAGGATAATCTCAGAAAAAAGCAGAGTGGCTATGTGTGTGAGAGTGTGCTGAAACAAACTTAAAGCTTGCTCCTACAGAAATAGTAAACACACTCACATCAGCCTATTGTCTGAGCAGCCTGGTGCTTTCAGGTCCGGAGAAATATTTACCACTGGGGGAAATGCACTGGAATATTTACAGGACTTAAATAATGCCGCCCAGAATGGTGTCTCCACTTCCATGTGGGCATATTTATAATTCATTTTTTTTCCCAAGACAGCTACTGCATGGGGTAGCACCATGGAAGTGATTTGAAATGCTTTAGTGTTCCAGCAATGGATCGGCTTTGGCAATTAGGAGAGAAAGCCCAGAAAAAGGTAATGGAAGTAGGGGGAGATGTGTCTAATGGGCTTTTATCTGTGGAAACCAAATCCAGACAGGCTGAAGAGAGAGAGAGGGAGAGGGAGAGCACCCCCCACAACACACACACACACACACACACACACACACACACACACACACACACACACACACACGCACCTATACACTCACGTACACAAACAGGCATCCCATCCTGAGGCAGCTCACACTGTAGCTGGCGTGGTTGGATGTAAATGGAGCGGTGGCTACCCATGCCGTTATTGACTGGGAGATGGTCATGAATGAAGGCCAGGCGTGCCCACGAGGCTGGAGAGAGTTGTGTTTACAGTCAGAGTGCCACTGTTATTTGGCCAATATCGTCGCACGGGATTTAAATTAAAGGATTAGAGCAAATATACGACTGTTTTGCAGCCAAAGCCCATTGTTTTGTCGCAGGCGTGAATATGAGGATGTTCTTCTGCTGAGGCTCTTCCCCTTTTGGAAATATTGACACTTTGTGCTGAAGCTTCAATTTCAATGTTTTTGTTTTGTTTTTTTGGGAGGGTGGGCGGTGGGGGATTTGCTCTGAATGCACTGGATCACATTCTGTGAATCAGTTTTTTTGGACTTTTGTTGAAAATGTTTAGAAAAGACAGGATGTCTAAACAAGATTAAAACAAGTTGAAATGTCACAAACTCATTAAGTCTGAATGTGTAACCTAATTCCTGTGGTGTTACGATGGTTCTGTTTTTGTCACCAGTTTAAACTAAACTGTGTCATAGTGTAAAAAGTGAGCCAGGGGGCTGTTTTGTCCTCGCAGAAAGGCTAAAACCCAAGAATTTAAAGAAAGAAGAAGAAAAACTGTGTACAAACATTTCAACCATTTGTGCGTAACTATTGTCTCTCTGTTTTCATTTTAATTTTTAGCTCTGGAGAAGATAACCCAAGATGGTAGCACAGTGTTGGTAAGCAGCTGCAGTTTGACCAGGCCACTGTAACCTCACGCTTCAGCTCCCTAAACTCTGACAGCCATTCTTCAGCCATGTCTAACCTAAACAATGTGCTGTGCATCGAAAACGGACAGAACGCAGACTTGTCTCTCCTCCAGAAGGATAATCTTACGGACGGTGGATTAAGCCAGCTCTTGGATTATAATGCAGAAATGGAAAGGTACAGGTCTTTTGCAAACTTTTACAAAACCAATGGGGCATTTCCACAGACTGCTAAGATTGCCCGCATCACAACGCCCATTTTTCCGAGCGCTCGAATTGGCATGTCCCCTTGGAACTGCGATAACGCCATGCTCTGGGGGAGGAAATCAGCGGCAATAAACCCTAATAGGACCAGCATGCATAGAAATGACTCCCAGAGGCCGGGGAAGCCTGGCGTGCCGCCAGAGACGCTGCAAATGGCAAATAATAATTTCCTCTCTACCTTATCCCCCGAACACTGCAGACCTTTAGCAGGAGAATGCATGAACAAGCTGAAATGCGGCGCTGCTGAAGCAGAGATAATGAATCTCCCAGAACGCGTTGGAACTTTTTCCGCTATCCCGGCTTTAGGGGGCATCTCATTACCTCCTGGGGTCATCGTCATGACAGCCCTTCACTCCCCCGCAGCCTCAGCAGCCGTTACAGACAGTGCGTTTCAAATTGCCAATCTGGCAGACTGCCCACAGAATAATTCCTCGGTATCCAGTGGAAACCCAGCGAAGAAGAAAAGGAAAAGGTGTGGGGTCTGTGCACCCTGCCGGCGGCTAATCAACTGTGGTGTCTGCAGCAGTTGTCGGAACCGCAAAACGGGCCACCAGATCTGCAAATTTAGGAAATGCGAGGAGCTGAAGAAGAAGCCCGGCTCGTCGCTGGAGGTGAGAACCGGGGCTCTGCCTCCCCTTCTTTTGTTATTATCCCCCCTCGCACTCCAAAGCATTAACCTTTTCATCCAGTCACGTTCTAAGCCCTTGAAAATTGTTTCCATGCCCACCCATGCCTGAACATCCCCCCGGCTTCTCAAATCTGCCTACCCGCCTAGCCTAATTGGCAGTAATTAGGGGTGTTTGTGTGGAGCGCAAGCTGAGCTTGGCTCAGACACCCCTAATTGCTGCCAGTCAGGCTGGGGCTGGAACGCATCCGAACAACCCCCGAGCTTGGCGCGGCTCCAAGCGAGGCTGGGAAATGGTTTTCAGCAGAGAGCCATCCCTCTCCGCACCCGGTCATTTTAACCAATTATGGAAACCGTCTCTGGATGGGGAGAATCAATATCCCACAAAGCCTCAGCCCCCTGACCACCAAGAGATGGCGAGAGTGATGGCCGGGCTGCTGACGGTGTTTCTCAAAACATCCCCCCAAGTTGAGCGTGGGGAGGGGGTCCGGGGCGGGGGGTAGGGGGGGGGCACACGCTCGGCACCCCTGCTGCTGAGCCCCCGCCCCTTCTCTCCCCCCCATGAATTGAACGTTTGCGTCAAATGGAGGCTGAGGTGAAATCATTGTTTCATCATTCTCGATTATGGATCAATTAAAGCCGTGGTGCGGACCGAGGTGGGAGCGGCAACGCTAAACGGCGGCAGATAGGAAACAGAAACACGCTAAACACTCGCTCGCCCACCAGCCCCCCGTAATCAGCCAGAGGCTTGATTAGGGGACAAATCGGGGCGCAGCGTTTGTCGTAATTGATTTATTTTGCCGCTGACATTTGGTAATCACAGGCGAAGGCGGGATTGGATGTGAAAATGCAGACGGCGGCTCCCCTCGCGCAGAGAATTTTCTCCTCTGACGTGAGACGATGAGCCTGCTCGGGTGAGTCACCGCTAAGTGCAGCCTGTAGGCCAGACCATTCGCCCGTTAATTAACCCCAAGTTGTTACGCAGGCAGGAAAGAAGAGGTTAATTATGAAGTATTACCTCCTCTGTTGAATTGATTTGTTGATTGCAGCATCATTTTGCCACCTTCCTGATTAGACCTGCGTTGTTTTTTCCCTCCAGATTTTGTGTTTTTTTTCTCACCAATAATTCAAGTTATATTCAAGCTGGTGTGTTTTTTTCCTCATGCTATGTACTGTGGTTTTGTCCTTTTTGAAAATGGCTACAAAAGAGGTCAAGATAGTGATTGAATGCAAACTCTGAAACTTGACTGCGGACCGCCGACGTTCATTGTCGTGTCTCACTTCTTGGTGGAGAGTGCAGCTTTCCTGCAAAACCAGATCTTGCTGTATTTCAATTGTATTCACAAACGGTCTTGCTACTTCAACCTTTTGTGTGTTTTGATCATTTTTGAAAAAATACAAGATCCAAATACAGACCTTTAACCCGGAATCATTGTTGTTTAGACACAAATCGTGCAAACATCTTTATGCAGTTTTATTCATGCTTTAGCTTTTCCCACATTCACACACAGATTGCGAATAAAAAAAAATCATCTTGATATAGTTAAAAACGTTGAAATCGTGTCGAGGCATGAACTGCAAATGCACATAGGTGGTGTCAAGTTGTTCCCAATCAATAAAGGGTTTTCTTATGAATAGTGTAGACCACGAATGGGGCGAAAGGGAGCTTGATTTTGAAAACTCTCTGAACAAAATGAGATTCACAGTGCAGGGAAGTAACATCCTCACTGTAACTCACCTGCCCTATGAAAAGCGAAGCGTGCAATTACAGCCAACTGACGCAAGTGGGAGTGAGTTTGGTATGAGACTCAGACGATATGAACTTCTCATAAAGTTGGGATATAAACTTCTCTCTGACGACGTTCTGTCGTGGACGGGCGCGCGCCAAAAGAAGTTGCAATCGGAAGCTCATTTAATGTCAAGTCCATATATTATGTACTAACAGGTGTCTCAAACAGGTGTCCAGGAAGCGTGCCGCGCATCCATAATGCATGGGTAGGACAGACTTTTTGGAAAACATCCATTTGCAAAAGACGGTTAGAATTACCAAGGGTGTGAACACCCCCCAACTCCCCTAAACAAATCCCCACATGCGTTGAAGAGCTCCCTCAGCCACTTCTGTAATTCATATTATGGCCCTCTCCGTCAGTAATTGTTATTTTTGACTCGGCATCTGTAATTACAGGTGCAACCTCCTGCTACGGAAATGGCTTTGAGTTTAAAGGCGCATTAAGGGTGTGATGCTGCGCTCCTGCTTAGACCAACCATTTTTTTTTTTTGTTGTTGTTTTTTTTTTTACCCCTCCACTCCCGTCGATGACGTTAATGGTCGTGGACACTTGAGCCGGATTTGATGGAGAAGTGTTGCGAATCAGCCGCCGGAGCGACTTTTACGTGGAGAATTTACAGCTGCATTACTTACTTACTATTCTTACACGCAATCAGCAGCTTGAACACACGCACGCGTGCACGCAAACGCCGCTCCCTGAATTCGATGAGATTCACCCGAAAACCTAAATGCTGCAGATGCAAAGCGCCATCCAAGCCGCCGCCGAGACGGGTGTATCTTTTCTTCCTCGGAAGGGAAGATGTGCTACTGGAAGCCAGTTAGATTTGGCTGTCAGTGTTTTCCACATGGGAATCACCCTGAACTAATTATATCTTAAGCAGCGGTGGAAAATGCAAATCAGAATTTTACTCACACCCCTGAAATCGGAGAGCCAATTTAATCTAATACCCCCTTTAATTTAGCGCGCTAATGCAAGGCCCTAGAGAATTGCCCTGTGTCACCGCCGTGCTGTTCGGCGGCACATGGCCCCCCCACCCCCCTCTCTCTTCCTCTCTCTGTGTCTCTGCGTTCCTCTCAGGCACCAGGATGGATTAGTCTGCCGTAGGAATCTCATCTAACCTAACATTTCCTGAGCAGTTACCTTTGCGTTGCTTGAGCTCCTATGGCTCAAAGGTCCTTCATTAACTTTCAAATGCAATAATACCACAATGTGGGCAGGCTGGTTCCCCACCTCTGTTTACCTCCCAACTTTGCTTTTATTTCTGCGGGGATCCGAACCAAAAAAAGCAGCCCAGCCCCGGGGAGAGTCTTTGCCCTGCGGCTTGTGCTGCTTCCACGACTGGTCGTTGAAGTATCGTGTGTGTGTGGAAGGTGTTTGTCACTTCGATGATTATGTTTCATCCATAGCACAAAGTGAGGAAAGTTTGCTGGTCTATCAATATGAACCAAGAAGAATACTAGAGTAACCAAAATAGTAATCAGAGTAAACAGTTATTTTTTATGTCTCAAAGTAGGATTGGACTTATCATTTAGCTTTCTTCAGGTTTTTTGTTTTGTTTTTGTTTTTTTCTTATCTATTTAATTTATCCCAGGTTTTGCACTTTTGATAACATAAAATCTTTATTCATGCCATTACTTGCATTAGTTACATTTAGTTAATTATATGATTCAAATAAATGAGGTTCTGGGTCTTGGTTAGTAAAGAAATCATCACCATACCCCACAATGTTCGCCATGACCACACATTGGCTTCCTCTCAACAAATGTATTGTTTTGATGATGAGGGTAGCTTATGAAACGTGCGCTTTTGAAATCCCTCCGCCCAGTTGTTATGTCTGGAATGTAGTTCCGGCTCTGCATTATGGATACACTCCCATCTTGTAATGTTGCACTATTATCATGTTATTGTTTTTATATTTTTATACGGTCTAAGAGGCATATTTGTCAAAATGTTGAACTCTCCTTTAAATTCATTTAAACACCAACATCCTTTGGAAATCACACACTGGTTTTTGGATTTTATGGTAGCAATTATGAATTTATTCCAAATTAACAGTGTGAACTTGACACCACCTCTGTATTTTCATTTCCATTTTTAATTTTAGCCACTGATGCAAAGCAGCAGAGTAGGGTTCAAGAAAAATGTAAAAAGGCAAAAAACAAAACAAAAAAAATCCAAACTCAACAGATTCCTTCAATTAGCACATGTCAAAGAGCATCGCCAATTCAGGGGCAGGAATCAGGCCCTTCTTTCTGTCCCGCGCCCCCTCTGGTCTTTGTGCGCCGTTGATACGGTTGGGCCCACATGAAATGGGAGAGATGAAAAGGTGGCGCGGCTGCCTAGAAACCTTTTGCTATTGTGATAAAAGACAAGGCCCGATGTGGAGGGAAGCAGGACCTTGAGGAAAATAGCTGGGATTCAGTGCCTTAATGAGAGCGCGGGAGCCGAAATAAGCAACGGCAGCCAGGTCTAATTTGTTTTAGGTGTGCTCAGAATAGATAAGGACAAATCTGTGGCCTTCACCCCGCCCGCCCGCGCCCCTCCTCCCCCAACCTTTTGCCTCCCTGGAGATAACGCTGAGTGCTGCCAGCCAATCTCCGTGGGCAAAAGGAGAAGGGGTAAAGAATTATGAGGATGGGGGTGATGGTGGTGGTGGCGGGGGGTACAAACCAGGGAGGGAAAGCCTGGGGGCGGGGGGGCCTTTAGATTGGCGGATCTCTGACTCACTGGATTTAATCAAGCTTTAAAACTGCAGATTAATTTGGTTTGCAGAAGGTCCGAGAGCGCGTGTGTTGAGAGGAAGGGGGTGAGTGGGGAGGGGTGGGGGAGGTTGAAAAAAAAATTCTGCCAGCGCATCTCAACCTAAAGGGCAACCTTAAGCTCCCGTCAAGACAATAGGATTTTGCCATGTGAACCTCGATGCGGAGCGCTTAATTATACCCGTCGTCCCTGTGAGCCACCCTGGGCTCCTTGAGAGCGCCGGGTCCCCTCGTTCATTGTCATGCCCTTTTTTCCCCTGGATTGGCCGTGCCGTGTGGATTTTCTGTCAGCTTCCATTTGCGGAGACCATGCGCGCTCCTCCAGGACGCCGCCGCCGCCGCCGCCGCTGCACCGCCCCCCCCCCCCCTCCTAAAGAATTCATTGGGGTTTTTTTTTCTCTTTTTTTTTGGCCACCGCCACCAATTAGGGGGCCGAGGCGTAATTGGAGGCATCTGGACGGTGCCCTTACATTACGTGGTCTGCCGCCTCCTCCGCCCCCGTTTGATTTAACATTCCTGGTTCAGTGGTGAAAGAGAACTCATTGTCTCTATTATAGCGGCAGCAGCGAGAGAGAGAGTTGGGAGGGGAGGGGAGGGAAGGGGAGGGGAGGATGATGGGTTGTGGGGGGGCGGGTGTTAGACAGCAGCCTGGCGGAGGGGTGGACAGCGTGGAAGAGCAGGTGCAGCAGGACGTTAATGTGTGGCACTTTAAATTTTAAACAGATGAGAATAAATAATTGATGCCGACTCTGGCTGAGAAGTTAAAAGGTATCTCGTCATTACCGGGAGCCGCCGTGAAAAGTGTGAGAAAAGGGGGCCGTCGACCGAAGGCGTCACCAGATTGAGGCGTTGAGGTTGCCAGCCGTTTATTTGTCCCTCCGTGTACGTAAACGTGATCTTGACCCGTTCTGATGCCGGGACACGTTTCGTAGTTTGGCTGAACACCGCAGCAGTTTTGTTGTTTTTGTTGTTTTTGTTTTTTTTTCTGGAATACCTGATTGGGTGTTGTGCGACAGAACAACAGTGAATTGGTGATGTTTTTGTTCCATGTTTTTAATCAGGTATTTAAAAAATCGTTTTGCATCAGTTCAGTGCCTTGAGACGGATTCCTCATCAGCCATTGTATTGTATTACATTCCTATTAAAACAGGACTGGGCTGTAAGGGTGGATTTACAGTTTACTTTTTTATTTTTTTATTTTTTGAAGATTTGACTGAATAGACAAAGTAAAGATTTTCTACACAACAGTATAGCTACCAGCCAAAATGTGTGCAGGGAAAATCTCAAATCTTATGCTATTGTAAGACTGAAGACTGGATGCAATCAGAAAAAATATATATTTATAATAATTACTCTATTGCAAATGCTTTTATCGTCATTAGAGTTCAGTGGTTAGAGAGTATGCAAGCAAAAATTAAAAAATAAGATTTATACCCTTTATAGCCTTGAGTATTAGACCATTTTAATGGTTGTTGCAGGACCTAATTGTTTTTCATTTTAAACACATGGGGGAAAATGTGGAGGACCAAGTTTTATTTTTTGGTCGTGGCTTTTATTTTGTTAACAAGTGGACAACACATAACACATCAGCGGGTACAGGCAGTTAAGGCTAGTTAAGGTTAGCTAGCTGTGACTAGCTTTGGTTCATTTCTTGCATGCATCTTATTTGCTGTTGTCTTGACCATAGTTTCTTAGTTTCAAACTGTTCGGTTTATGTGGGCCCTGCAAACGTCAGGCCGAGAAGTTTTTAGTTTCCCAACAATAGAAAGATCACATCGCCTTCATGCGTTGGGCGTGGCGAGACGTTGCTGCTACGTCAGCAGCGGTAGGTCGCGGAGTCACCCTTATATGCCTGTGCATAATTTACGACGCCCTCCTGCTCAAAAGTCCATATTTCCCTGGAGGCAGCAGCGGCAGCTGACACTGAGGTGTTTGGCGGCTGACACAAGGCGCCAAGAGCTTCACATACAGGTGCAAAAGCTCTGCTAGTTCACAATAGCTGCCTCGGTTTGGCCAGAGTGGCTCCCTCTATCTCTGTCACACCTCTGGCTCCAACGTTTCAAAATAAACGCACAGTCGCTTAAGAGGCCATTTTAATGCAAGTGCAAGCGTTTTATTATGAAAGTCTAGATCCCACATGGAGCGACTGGAGTCTCCACCTGCGCGACGCATTAAAAAAAAACAAAAAAAAAAACAGCAGAATGATCATTTAACTATGCAAATTCCAGCGCGTTGCGACGCCAGTCCAAGCAAGTTTCAGAATGAAAATAAAAGTCTGTTTCCAATCAATGTAAATCTCATTGCAGCTGGAAAAAGAGACGCTGTGTAATATATGCGGCCGTAGAAATGCAATCCCATCCATGGGTTAAAAGGCTGAAATGACGGACGGCCCTTTTTTTCCACGGCCAGGTAACGTCAAAGTCAATTTGCGAGTGGCAACTGATGGGAGAAATTGGTCAGCATGGTTTAAGCGTCTCAGCCTCTGCAAGTCAAATCCCCGCACGCCGCCGCCTCTATTGTGGCTTCGCTCTCGCATGATGAATATTTCATGGCGAGCGTCTGACACCATGCCCAGAAAGATATTTCAAGGGGTTTTTTTCTGATAGAAACCCCGGGGTTAGAGAGTGTCATGGAGGCGTGAAGTCGGTTTGTGGCCTGGAGGCAGAGGATCGGATTTATGATGCGGTGGTTGATGTCATCAGGTGGATATTTTCATCCTCGACGGGAGGAGCCTGCTTTTGTCCTTCTCGGCCGCTGATAAACCTATGAGCCGCTGCGGGTGCGCCGTCGCCACCTTAAGAGATGCGTTTTTGTCTGCGTGGCGCTCATTTGAGTGGAGAAATGATTTCAATCTACGCCGGGGCGCAAGCTGTGTTTTGACAAAGTGCGAGCGCTTTTTCCGCGTCAGATCAGCGCAGAGCGGGAATGACAGAGCAGCGGGGGGGCCTCGCTCGGCAGAAGCCGCTCTTAAATACTGCACATTACGTCGCTCGCCGCGTTTCTCCTGCTGATGATGCTGCTGTTTTTCATTTTGTTTTGTTTTTGAGTTGTTGTTTTTTTTTTTTGTTTTTTGTTTTTTGTTTTTATACCCTTGTCAGGTTTCGCCTCAGAGCTTTTCTCTGTTATTCACTTTAGGTCGGTTGAGGCGGAATTGCGGTCTAATAAATTCAACTTGATGACCCTCCCTCCTGTTGGTCGTCTTCTCTCTCTGGGTGTTAGTGCACGTGTACCTCAGAATTCTCTGAAACAGAATGAGAGACATGATGCACAGCCTTAGATTGCCCATTACGGTGTACGTAACAGCATTAGTGCGTGTTTACCAGTTGACATGTGTGTTGGAGATGTGTGGTGTGGTAGATACTGATCCTGCTTTAAAATCAGCCCAGCGGTATGAGAACAAGTCGCTATGGTCCAACCGGTTCCTGTGTTGGGTTAACACATAATTAAACTTTACCACAATAAGTATGATAGCTGCAATTGCATCAATACGTGTGCATGTCATTTTGGACAGTTATGGTATTTGGTTAATATTAGTGAAGGTTAACATGTATTCAGTATTTGATTTGTTTGATTAATACTGAACTTTTATTTACAAAATAATTTTCATTTTTATTGAATGCCACTTAAGTTAGAATACAGCGATTGTTAGCCCGAACTTGAAAGACTGTTGACCTATTTCACAATTAAAAGTCTCATGACAAATAAATTAAAAAAGAAATGAGTAGAAAAGAAATCTGCTTGTGTGATGTCATTTGAGTGTCCAGCAAACACAGTGATTCAGTGATTCAGTATTTCCACACAAAAAGAACCAAAAGAGGAACACTAATAAGAACAGGACATGTAAACATGTAGCTCATGTATCGTGTAGCTGCTGGGGTTTTTAGTCTCTTTTGGACCATTGTCTGAATCCATAGGATGTCCTGGGTGTAAGTTGTTATTGCCTTATTTCTCACCCACTGTAAAGGTTATAGCTTACAGTGGGCCCTTTGCAAGCTTTTTAGCTGAAAATGTCAATGCAAATTTGACTCCTGAATCTTCCACATGACATGGCACTAGCAGGATGGAGACATGTTACATCAATGGCCACCAGACTGGCATTAGGAGGAATTGTGCCTGTCCAATAAGACGGTAGTAACTCCTTAAGAGGTCAAATTTGGGGTGAACTATCTATGTTGCAGTAAACGATGCTGCAGGAAAGACTCACACAGGGAGTGACTGGTGACCCCTTTTTAATCTATTGTTTATGGCAATTTCAGCCTCAGAGTGACATTTAAATCAAACAAAATATTTTAAAAAATATATAATTTTACATTTTTCAAAATATATTTTTCTGAATCTCAAATCCTGCTTTTTCAGTATTTTAATTTTCATTGAATAAACACCCTCAGAGCTTCTCACCTCTATCGGCCGTGCTGCTCGTAGACTTTATGATTGGCTGGTTTGAGCGTGCTTTTGTGTGATTCTGCACCGACGGTGCATCATTTCCCGTGCCATTTCATGCATTAAGGGCTTTTCACGTGCCGTTAAACACCATCTGCATTCGACGAGATTTAGACCTGCTGGTGGAAACGGCAACATCACATGACTTCGCTTCACGGGTCTTAGCGCATAATCCGTTTGGTTAAGATTAGTGATAGAGTAAAATAAATAAATAAATGAATAAATATATTGGACAATTAAGTGGTTATCACCAAAGATTCCAGGCACTGCACAAGACTTGAACTTAAACGCCTCTTGGGAAGGTAATTCAATAACGCTCACACGTACATCATAAAGGAAAGACAAAACAGAGGTGTATCTGAAACTCAGTGGTCTTCTTCTCCGATTAGTGAATTTCACAGACAAATAGACAAATGCAAAGCCTTAGAAATAAGCCAACAGGAAGTGATGAGACAATGTCTCGCAGAGGAACAGACAGCAGTGCCAATGAGATTTGGTTTTGTTTGGCACTGAAGTTTGAAATCCGCTCTTCGGGGACGTAATGAGGCTGGATTTTGTGGATAAAGTGGCCCGACAATTACACTCGCCCACGCCTTCAAGATGCCCAAGAGCACAGCAAAGACTGGCAGGTTGAAGGGGTTTTCCCTCAGAAAGAAACACCCAAAAGGATGATGCACATACATGGAAAAACTCTCAATGGAATTTTTTCCATTTTTGACCCGTAATAACACCCAAAATGCCTCCAGGTGCAGTTTGGTAAGCCTGGGCATGCATCCGCTTCGGCTCATAGATCCTGTAACTTTAAGGTGACACCTTTAATAATATATATATCACTCACTCCCTGACTGGTAATCTGTGTTTTTCCACGCTGGCGCAGACGTACCCGACCGCAGCCTCCATTATACGAGCGCAATTAGAGCTCCCACTTCAGCCGCGCTGCGTTTTCCAGGCATAACCTAAATACCGCCTCGATTTACAGTAAATATATGCGGAGCTTTGCGTCGCAGACCTCGCAAGTTTTTCGAGGGATCCCGCACAGATGCCGAAAAATCTGCTCTTAAGAAGAGGGGAAAAAAACACAACAAGGCGGGCGGCCGGCCGCTCCGCTTTGCATTTCAATTTAACATTTTCACGGCGCCGACGGCGCGCTGCCTCGCCGAGCCTTGGCGAGCCCTCGCCTCGTTACGCCCACACGGCGCCCGGGTGGCGCTCGCTCGCTGGCGTCTGCTGCTCCCAGGGCCTTCTGCCGCTCCGGCCCCCGGAGAGGGGAGGGGATTTCCAGGACACATTCCTCAGGTATGTGCACGCTCCGAGGGGCCTGCGCATCCCCCCCCCCCACTATGCATCCACCCCCCCATCCATCCTCCCTCCCTCCTACCCTGAGTCGCTTCCTGCAGCAACCCCCCTCCTCCGAGTTCAATTGACCTCGCCGCTGCATCCGTCTGCTTTCTCTCTCTCTCTCTCTCTCTCTCTCTCTCTCTCTCTCTCTCTCTCTCTCTCTGCCTCACCCAACCCCCATCCCTTCCTCCCACACCCCAAGCGCCAGACCCACATAGGAGAGCTGGCGGCAGCGGCGCTGTGTAAAATAGCCTGGCCCGGGTGAAAGCTAATTGAAATGGAGGCCGGCACTGCGGCACTTAGTCGCGGGGAGGTGAAGGCAGCCGCGGGGCTGCGCAGCCTCTGACCCGGGGGGGGCGCCGCCTCGCGCTCTTCCCACAAGGGTCGGCTCCGCCTCTGTCTGTGCGGTTCAGGGCTTTTTTCTTCAAATGATAAATGAAAGGAGGCGTCCCGGTCGCCTGATATCTCTCCCTCGCTCCCCTCCCGCCATCCCTCCCTCTCAGCTCAGTGTGGAGTTTTACTCAGCGTTAAAGGCTGGGAAAGATTTTCTGCTGATGATGTTTTTTTATTTTTCCTCCATTTTTTTCTGGAAATTCCTAATTCGTTTCACAGAATTTGTTTCTGAGGCAAGACCACTCTGTGTTTCCTCTGTATTTTTTTTTCCCTCATCGTGACTGTTCACTAAAGACCCATCACACTCTCAGTGCGTTGGGTTTTTTTTTCTCCTTGCAATTAATTCAGATGGTTTTTATTTTCTTTTGGATTGCGTTTCGTTTAATTAGCGATTACGGACAAATTTTCCATCACCAGAAAGAAAGCGCTGCGTTTTCTATCGGCTTCAAGTTCGATTGTTATCACCACTTCTGCAATGCCGTGAAAGCATCAGCCAGATGGACGCAGCTTGTATATTATATATATTATAATATGTCCCAATTCACCTCAGACAAACGTCCAGGTGCTGTTTGGGGTCAATGGGCTCAGGTTATCTGTCCTTCTCTCCCCCTGACGGGCCGAAAGCTCCTCATAATGTCCCATTGACATCCGAAACCACATTCGGGACCAATCATGATATAATTTGAGCTCCTGTATGCGGAGGCGAAACTCCCTCCGTCTCCCTGACGGCAGCTTCTTTGTCGCTACCGGAGTCAGAGAACAACGACGACTCCTGCAGCCGGCAGTTACTTTTAGCGGCGAACCCTCGGCTGAAATGAGGCTAAATTGCGTCGGGGGCCGTGCCTGAATAGTTTTGACGCAAAAATGAATCGTCCACAAACATCCGCACTTTGGTGTTGTTTATTTACGACGCGTCCGGTTTGTAATGGCCTTAATGTGAGACGAATACTGATGTGTGGGGAAACATCAGTAGTTATTTGCTCCACTGTAGAGCAAGTTTTTAGTTTTGACTGGACAATGCGTAAAACAATCTTAGTATTTGCACATTTAAAAAGCAATATGGTCACTCATCCACAATTCCAATTCCAATTGGATTGTCACGGTTATTGAATAAGTTGACAACATCATCTGCATCGGACGTTTTTTTCTACATTAAATGAAGGGTTTTTCCCCACTCTGTCATGGTGCGGTGTGGTATCACTTTTATTTTGAAAGGGCCTCTCCATTCCAAATTATTTTTGTTTATTTTGTTTCGTCAAAAAGACTCTCAGAATAAGAATGAAATAAACCGAACGCCTTCATGAGACTTCCCATTCAGCTTGTCAGGTGATTCAGTCTGATTGTGTTTCTGTTTTCAGGAGTTGAAGTTGCGTGGAAACCCAACATTTGGCGGGTTTTGGTTGGGACACGCGATGATGTCACTCTGCTTAGCAGCCTGTTTCGGCACCGGCACTAACATGTGACTGACTGCAGGGGCACCGTTTTGCCCCCTGACGGTCGCCGCCTGTGACACACTGTGTCGCTGCCCCAGTTTTACTGGGCCTTTTCCCATTTCACGCTCGCCGGCTGTTTGATAAAGGTGCATTTCTGGAGGTTCTCCGAGGTTTTGGCGAGCGCCTCGCTGCGGCGGGCGGGCGGGCGGGCGGGCGGCCGGTGAAATATACGTCCTGCAGGAATACGGCGGTGTAATTACATTCCGCCATTAGCATACAGAGGCTTCGCGTCGCAGTGCACTCAGCCTCCAGCAGCACTTTGCCATATGGTCCGTCTGCAGTGCTCGGGCAATATTTGGCACGACTGCTGCAGAAGGTCAAATATCAAGTCAGAGGACTGTGCCAGGATTTCATCCATGCTAATTGCTTGCGCTCTCCCTCCCTCCCGCTACTCTCTACCCCCTCCCCCGCTTCCCCCTCTCCTCCGTCCTCACCCGCTGGAGTAAGTAATCTGCTTTAGGATGTTTCTGAGATGGAGATGGATTTGGTTTTCCTTCGCTGCCCCTCAGCCTAATCTCCCCTCTGTGGCCACCCTGCCTCTTAAGCACACCATCATACATTCTAAACCACCAACCCCCCAATACCTCTCTGTTCACACATGCCTAGTCAGCGTATAACAAAAAAAAAAAAAAAAACTCTTAAATTCCTCATTACTCACAAATGTTTGCAACACACTTAGCTTGATTTGCTCGGCCGGCTGCCTGCTGCAGAATGTGGCCGAGCTCCTGGAACGCTGGTGAAGGCTGCGCCCTGGTTGGTTGTGCGTGTGTTGGTTTGCGAATGTCTCAAGATTTGATCTCTGCCGCGAAAGAGTTGAAATGCTGCAAAAGGTCGACGATGTAAAGTTATTGTCAACCTTGTGCCAGACCTCACGTTCCGGATTGGCAAAGGGATAAAATGCTGACACAACAGCAAAAAAGAGGAATAAATTATACACTTCAATGTTTAATTAAGTTCATTATTAATTCAATAGAAATTCTAAGTGGGATTGTCACCAGTAATTTTTTTTTCAGTCTTGCTTTCACGGCAGGCCACAGCCAGTGTGAACATTTCACATCTCAACATATATATTTCCATTTTGTTTCATTCCGCGTCCACTTTAAAGGAAATTGACCCCCCTCAAAAAATAACAAATAAAAGCAAAAAAAATCTTCCTGTTAAGACCACAAAGCTAAAAAAAAAATTATCATAGCCAAAAAACAAACAACCAAATAAAGAAAGAAACAACATTTTATTGGCACAGATAAACATACTTTGCTTTTTTTTTTTTTTACAAATATATTTTTATATTAATATTACAAATAGATCCTTATGTAATATTCAGGCAGAAGCAGAATGAAGAAGCTCTTACAATGGGGTGATTTTGGTGCTGGGAGCCAAACTGGTTGTCTGTGGTCTACCGTGGCGATGACCCATCCATGGCACAACGCTAGCTTTTCAGTCGCGTCATTGGCTTTGCTACGGTAACGGCTGCAAGCACCGAGATGAGATTCCTACCCCGCCCCCCCAAACCACCCACCACCCACCTCCCACCTCCCACCCACCAACCCAGACGCGTGCAGGTGATGGATTGCTCTACCTTCCAGGTTTGAGCTTGGCAACGCCCCAATATTCCCGCAGAATAAAGTGGCAGGCAATATATAACGCATCAGTTAAGGCTGGCTGCATTGCCGGATCCCACCCCCACCTTCCTGCTCTCCGCCCGCACCAAACCCCCTCCAGTCCCTCTTTCTTGGACCCAGAGATCAGCTCCAGGTTTTTTGTTTTTTGTTGGTTTTTTTTTGGCCGCCTCCCAACGGCTTTCCGTGCAGCGCAGAAACATTCTTTATCCTGGCTGCCTCGTCCTCGTGCGGTCTCCACTAGCCCGCCGCCTGGAAGAAGACAAGGTTGTGTAATCTGGAACAAATAATTATCTAATTGAGATAATAACTTATCTGACCCGTAGCCCTCGGGTTAATTTGAGGTTTGCTGGGCGCTGTTGGCTGAAAACACACACACACACACACACACACACACACACACACACAGGCTGGTAAATTCAGACTTTGCACACAAATTCCCCCCCCCAGAAATGTGCACATGATTATGCCTGTTTAGAAAGTGACTCTGGCTCCCAGACAGTAGAGGCAGTGTTGGCTGCTGTGGTTGGAGCGTGTCGAGAGGCTGATGGTGACGTTGGTGTGTACATATATATATTTATACATATATATATATATATATATATACACATATGTATGTATGTATGTATATGTATATATAAATATATATATATATATATATATATATATATATATATATATATATATATACATATATATATATATATATATATATACATACATATATATATATATATATGTATATATATATATATATATACATATATATATGTATATATATATATATATATATACATATATATATATATACATATATATATATATATATATACATATATATATATATGTATATATATATATATATATGTATATATACATATATATATATATTTTTTTTTTTTACTTCCTGTAGTGCACAGAGATGTGCACTTATGAAAAGTGACCTGCTTCTCTGTCAGCAAGTTAATAAATTATGGCCATTGCCAGGGTAATGTATGGGCCACGTGTTATAATGAGCATTCTGAAACACATCAGCGCAGTCCCACAGGCTGCCACTCCATCCACCCCTCATGGTGCACACCACCGTCTCTTCTCCCTGAGATTTCTCCCCTTTCCGCTACCCCCCCCCCCCCCCCCCAACTCTCTTCATCTCTCGTCTATCTGTTCCATTTCTTCTCAGAGGGATTTTTTTTTTTTTTGCTGCCTCTACGTTTTTTTCTTTTTCCAGGGTACATTCTCATCTTGAACACCCCCCCCCCCACCAAAAAAAAGTAGAGAGGAAATTCACGAGAATTCCTTGACGAAAAAAAAACAGAGCTTGATGGAATTTGTCCCTGCAAAAAAAAAATGTTGAATTAAAAAAAATCGACGATGTGCGTGTGCGTGTGCGTGTGCGTGTGCGTGTGCCTGTGCGTGTGCTGGTGCGAGCGATGGGTTGGGGGTTCTGTGACAAGGCTGGCTGGGAGCACAGAGCCGAGGGTTAGTGCCAGACATGTCTCAAGAGAAACCGGGGCACATTTGCAATCACCCCGAGTTCAAAAGGGTAATTTATTCACAGTCTGTGGTTAAAGCCGGCCTGCTTGGAATGCCAGTGGGATCGTGGCGGCGGCAGCAGCAGCGGGCTGAGTAGCAGAGACGCATCATTTTCATTTTTTTTCCTCCCCCCCCTTGATTTTCACCCACCCCCGCCCCCCCCGCCCCTCCTCTCCACCCTCCCGCCTCTCATCTCATCGGTGCCCTTTATCGCCCGTCGTTGTTTTCGGCGCGAGTCCTGCGCCCGGCACCGTCTCTTAACGCGCGCGGGCAAACATATTTCACTTTTACGCTCATCCGCATTGACGTCCCGCCGCTGATTGAATTTTGAGGCGCCGCGGCGTCGCCCATTATCATCCTCGCAGTCGCGAGCGGTTTATCTCCGGGGCTGCGGTGTGACACTGAAGGCTGCAGGAGGGCAAAGGCACAGGCGAAGGAGGAGGCCTGGCCCCGGGGGTGAAGGAAGGTGTGGGGGGGTTGCGGCCCACGAGCTCTGTTTTTGTTTTTATTGTTTTGCGAGGTGAGAGAGAGAGAGAGAGACAGAGAGAGAGAGAGAGAGAGAGAGAGAGAGAGAGAGAGAGAGATCAGGGGGGCCTTAAACGCAACGCTTACCGACGCTTTTCTGCTTCTCCTGCAGGAGCCTTTTTATAGAAGCAGCCTGATTATGATTCAGTGTCCCGTCCTCGCCAGCGCCGTATTTCACCGCCGCTACCCCTCCCCCCACCACCACCCTACCCCCTCTCCCCCTCTCAATCAGCCCCGGCGACGTGGCTCCGGCATTAACTGCACCTGCCAGCTTGAGTTAGGATCACAGAGCGCCGCCGCCTCGGCTGCCCGGAGACCTCGCGGAACGCCTCGGCGGAATCGGCGGAGAATTATTCCACCACATGTCAGTTTTACGGCGTCCTTATCGCCAAAAGCCACTGGCAGACGTCTCACAATGGCGCTGCCTGCCTGCCGCCGCGGCAGCACGGTGCGGCGTGGCGTGGCGGGGTTAATTTGAGGTCCGCACCGACGTTTTTCCCGCCTTCCTTCCTTCCTTCCTTCCTTCCTTCCTTCCTTCCTTCCTCCAGTCGGTGAGCGTTCGCTGCCAGAGCGGGAAATTGTCTTTCCTGGCGTGCGTCGCCGTGGCTCAGCTTGTTATGCACGCTCCGCTGCAGAGCCGCCGCCAAGGCGTCTTGATCTGAGGTGAAACCTCATGAAAACTCCCCTCGACGTAGCGTCATCAACCCTAACCATTCTCCTGCTTTCACCCCTCCCCCCGACGCCTCGTCAGGTCGTCCTTTGTGTTGGTCACCACCGAGACCCCCCCGGGATCCAACATGGCGGCCCATTCATTTGAATGGAGTTGCTGGTTCGCTAGTGCGTACGCCGAAAAGTTTTTGGGGTTCCAGGTTAGTTCCGCATAATGCAGCCTTATAGAGCACGTGAAGTAGTGGGAAGTGTCACTTCCCATCATGCCCTAATGTCCTGACTTCATGCGGGGAATAAACTCTTTTCTGGCCATTTTCTGGCCTTTGTAAGGATTAAAACTCAATGATTTAAAACTCCACAATAGAAATATTTGTTATGAACTGCATTTCAGGTGGCAGTTTTACAGGCGTTTACAGGCGTCCTATGGGGGGAAAATGCTTTTTGGGCCACATGGGTTTTTTGCTTGCAGTACCTCAAGTCACCACTGGGGAGAAAAACACAATTGCCAGTCCAGTTCTTATAATGCATCCATGGTCGCCACTCACACGTGTCTTTTCTTCCCTGCTCCTGATAGAGTGATTTTGAAGGCGCGTGCAGGTGGACGGGGGGTGGGGGAGGAGGTGGAGGGGGAGGCGGTGCAGGCGACTCAGGGCTGTGCTAATTGAGCCTTCTTTGTGCCTGGTCACTGCAGTGTGCCGAGGCGAGGAGGCCCTGGGAGTGAATCCAAGCAGCACTCAAGAGCCCCGGCGGATCGATAACAGGAAACTTAACAAAACAGAGACATGCCGAGTGGCCAGATCAGGGTCATTATTGTCTCTGGCGAGCCGCACTTCCACCGAGGGCTGATCAATGTGAGAATATGGATTAAGATAAACATTCTCACCTCCCCGTTCGCCGCCCTCCGCCTCGCGCCACGCACGCTCCAGTCCAAGGCGGCAATGAGCGAGGCGGAAGGTCGTCGATGTACGAGCGCTGAGTGGAGACGTGCACGCTAAATATATACGGCGTTTGAAATGTGTGTTTGACATATTTCCTCCCTGCGTCTCATCAAGGGGACTCGAGTGAGAGCTACGACAGACGCATTATCTACAAGATTATTGGTTTGGTTTTTGGGGACCGTCAACAGATCCCCTCAGTGGCTCATATTGACTTTTACTTCTTCAGTGAAATATACGTCAGGCTGCAGGATTTGTGTCAAGAGACATTCAAACATGTAACAGGTTATCAGGTGCACTTTGAGTTAAAGCCATGCAGTCTAGCGCAGTCCTGATATACAATTCAACTGTCGTGCCGGTAAGAAGAGTCAATAGGTTTATATTTAGCATAATTTGCATATATGTACATATATATGTATATATATGTATATACATCATTTGTTCCAACATTTTGTTCCAAACATTTCTTATTTTGTTGATCAGTTTTTTGCAGTTGATGCAGCAAATTGAATTGTGCCTCCTAAACTTGATTCTCATTTGTGTTCAAAACAAATACCAGATGTCTGTGTTTTATGGACTAATATGACTCATTGGTCTGGGTCTCCTGGATGGGGGGAGAAAAAGAAATGAGGCTGAAGATGTGCATGATGACTAAAGTAAATAAATAAATGAATCACAATAATGAAACAAGCATTGCCACCTTTATCAACAGGCTCCCTTTTTCCAACTAATATGATTCAAAGAACCAACACCTTGACACCAACAGGGTGTTGAGTGGATCAGATCAGCAAGACTCAACAAGCTGACATTTTTAATTAAAGCCAGATACGTTTAATATATAAAAAAAAAAAATTAAAGGCACAAGTTTTGGGTTATGCTTGACTTCTAAAATCAAAAAACAAAGAGTGATGCACAATGAGTTTAAAATTTGAATTTATCATGAAAAAATATGTTATTTTTAATTACTTTTAACTGTAGTGTAGTGTGCCTCAGTGTCCAGAAGTGTGCATTGTAAGTTGTGATAGATTGATAGATGGATGGACGGATGGATGGATGTTGCATGTGCAGCGATGTGCAAATGGAAAGACAAAAAGTAAACACAAACTAGATGAATTCAATACTTGCAAAAACAATCCAGTGTTTTTGATTGGCTCCAGTTTATCAAAATATTTTTGACAAATTTCTGACAAGGTCCTGAACCAAAAGAGCAAAAACGTCCGCTGTGTCTGCCACCTGCTGTCGCTCTACAGCCTCTCCGGCATTTTCAACACTGTTCACCAAAGAACATCTAACTTTCCTGGTCCTTTCCTGGAAGAATGAGATTAGGAAAAAAGGGAGATTCACTGTGCGAAATGTCTTTAAGGCAGTCACGGACTTAGAAAGTGTCGTTTAATGAGAAGCTTTCACTTGTGGGCCGAATATTTTGTCGAAAAAATAATTTCATATGCAGAAATCTTTAAAGTGAATCTCTTTATAAGAGGACGGAAATCATAAGGTGCATGTCATCCCCTTAAAAGCGTTTTATTCATAACTCCAAATTTCCTTCGCAGTTGACTCGAAAATATGGAAGTCATTGTTTCTTTCAGTGTGAGTGCGGCTGTGATTGGTTTCCTTGGAAGGAATGTGAACATCCAAAACTGGAAAGACTCAGGTGACGCAGAAGAAACCACGCCATCCTTTCAATGACGATGACCTTTATCTCAGAACGACAGAAGCCCTCGTGGCTTTGTTGGAAGGTGATCGCTTTAATTAGTGGTGTGGATGGTTGATAAACCTGGCCGTAACCGTGGACTGTAAGCCGTGTTTACGTCAGAGCAGTGCACAGCCCCACACGGCTGTGCTAAAAAACCTCTCATTGGGCCCCGAGGGAGCCGCAGATGACACCCGGTATTAAAATGTCAACTCGCCCTGGTGGGGGATTAAAGTGATTTTAGTTGTGATTATGCACCATTTCTTCCCTTGTCAACAGTGGCGGTGAGGGTGGGGGTGAGAGAAAAAAAATTATCAAAAAAATGCACTAATTGGTCGTGGGGATTGGAGCGAAATTCCAGTTTTTTTCTTCACGTCTTTGACTTCCAAATGAGTTCTGGAAGCAAGAGGCTGTCACTCCGCCGTCGAGGTTGAGGGGAGAGGAAGGCGGAGGAGGGGGAGGAGGTGGGGCAGGGGGAGGGAAGAAGAAGCGGGGGAGGGGCGGTCGCTGGCGCCGGGCTGAAATTGAAATGATGCACTGTTCCCCCTCACTGCAGCTCGACCCACAGTAATTAAATGCCTCATTGTTGCTTCTTGGGAATTTGTATTGAATATTTCATCCGGCGTAATGATTATTTGGGTGTGGGTGGGGCGAGGATGTAATCACCTTGGCTGACTCTTTGATGAAATACTCGGTGCGCCGGCTGTGTTTTATGGCCGTTTTAAGTGCCCCTTCTGGGTTTTTACTTAACTTAATGTCCGCGCCGTCTCGAACCGCTGCTAACCAGAACCTGGCGCTGCTCTTATTATTTATCAGCTCCTCGGTGTGTGTGTGTGTGTGTGTGTGTGTTTGTGTGTGTGTGTGTGTGTGTGTGTGTGTGTGTGTGTGTGTGTGTGTGTAACTCATGAACGCGTCCGCAGAATGGAAGCACATCATCCTGGAGATTTAGGGGAAGGTGGCGCGCGCCTTGATTATTCCTCTCTGAATGTGGCTGAGTGTCGCGACCGAGGCTGTCTATTCAGTACCTGCAGCTGGTTCCAGATTCAGCTGCTCACCTTCTCACAGCCAAGAGAAAAGAGGAGCCATTACACATCTGTGTTCCCTCTTCCGACTCCCCCGCTTCGCTAGCGGCTTGATTTTGAAATATCATTGTCGCTCTCTTTGAAAACCGTTAACGGGTCGGACCGTCTTATGCGGATGACTTGGCTCCGAGAACTGAGATCAAGCGAATAGCTTGACGTCGCGAAGCAGAAGCAATCGAATCATCGTTGAAGGCCCTATTTTTTTCCTCTCTATTTGGCCTTGGCGTCAAGAAAGTTCTCTCTCCAAAGTCTCTGCCTGTACTTTTACGATTACTTCATGTGCTTTTGCGGTGGTTTTACTATTTGTCTTTACCGTCCCTCCCCGGAGTGTGATGTGTCCCCCCTCCGCTCCACGCTTCCGCTGGGAAAAAGCACTTTGGTTGAACCGGGGTTGGCCAAAGTGGTTGTCAAAATGTGGCCCCCGTGCATAAAGTTGAACTGTGGTGAAAATGTCAACCTGCAGATTAAAGCGTGTCCTTCACATTTTGTCTCCTGCAGAGGACGCCGGTGAGCAGCGGCGAAGCCTTCCGGTGGTTCTTCTAGAGTGGACGCCCCCCCATCCAGAGGAAAGACGGGCGGACGTGCGGGTGGGCGGGTGGGTGGACGGGACTTTTGACTCTCTGCCAGGAGCTTTTGACGGGTTCACAGAACCCAACACGCCCAACGTGCTAGTGGGCGGCTGAGGGGAGACGAGTGGACGGACGGACAGACGGACGGAGGGACGGACGGACGGACGGACAAGAAGATAAACAAAAACAAAAAATGGTGTTGTTTTAACTCTGTAATTTCCTTTTACTGTGTAATTATTGTACCTTTTGACAGTATCATAATGTATATTTTTGGTGTCTATGAATGTGTTTTCAGTGTTGTGGCTGTAGGTTGACAGCCAGCCCTATGTAAAGGACTCAAAACAGACAATCGTACAGTCACAATGAACCCGTCAAACAGGAGGAGGCCACATGGGATCGACGAGGCGCCACAGCTTACTTTACTCTGGAGCAATAATCTATTCTGTTGATTAACTTTCAAGTTTGGTTGACTGTTATTTTATCCGATATTATCATGTACACACACACACACACACACACACACACACACACACACACACACACACACACACACACACACACATATACACACACACAACAAAAAAAGAAGATATTTTCTCTTTGTTTCTTTTGAACCGCTGTTTTGTTTGGATTACTTCCTCCATGCTGATGTTACAACCATGTCTTCTCGAGAATGAAGACGCGAAGGTTGCTGCGCTTCCTCCGTGACAGTCCCTCCCTGGCCTTCATCATGGTGAGCAGACGCATCAGAGAGCAGGGCACATTGTCCTGCGTGATGAGACCACGATCTTCTTTGAAAATCCAAACGGCTGCTGTTTAATTCCTGTACAGGAGCAGACAAGACGTTGATGAGTCAGGCGGCTGTCTGGAGGTCACAGTCGCACAGACAAAAAGATGTTTTTTTCTTCTTTTTTTTTCACTAAACCATGAAAGCTTGTTTCCTTTTTTTTCTTCCTTCCCGTTTGATTCACTGAGGGTTGTAACTGTTTAAAAAGGTAGAGAGTAATGCCAGTAAAGGAACTGTATGTTATGTTGAACACACTCGGAGTGAATTACAGTATAACACAAGCATTCGACCGATCAGATGATGTTCAGGAGCTTCAGGGCGGTCCCGACACTGAACACACACCAAAAACCAAATTATTCAATAATTTATTCATTGTCTTAAACCCTATTGTTGCATGTGTAAATGTGTTTTGGTTTTAAAGATTACTAAGAATTTGTATATTGTTGTTGTGATGCTTTTATGTGCTAAAATAAAAAAAAAATGACTTCGGTAAAAAAGAAAACAGACATGTCGACGGTAAATGTTTGAAGTGAAAGAATGAAAGAAAGATGTGGAAATTTGATTGGGATTTTGCTTTAAGAAAGAGGACGTCAGTAATCAATTACGTTTACCTCATGAAAAAAAAAAGGGAGAGGTTTCAGATTTTCTTTAGGTCCCCTTGCAAACCGCCAAATGAATTAACGAGGAAGGAGGAGAAGGAGGAGGAGGAGGAGGCGGCTGGAGGAATATAACAGGTTGCCAGGTTGGTTGCCTCCCCAGTCACGTATTCCCTTGAATACTAAAATGTTGCACGGAGACGAGTGGTTCCCAGAGGCAGCAGACTTTAAAGGACTAGTGAAATCCCATGTGGTTTGTCATGCTGGAATGCACTCGGGGGGGTGTGAGGTGGAGGGGAGGTGGTGGGTGGGGGGCGGGGGAGTGGGGTGGCTGCGGGAAGGTAAGGGTGGGGGATTAGGGGAGGGGAGGGAGAGAGAGACAGGCGCCTGAGATAGCTCCAAGAACTGAGTGATTGCCGAGGCCTTTGGGTTCCAGGGAGGAGGGAGGAAGGGAGGGAGAGGAGAGAGGGAGGAGGGAGGATGCAGAGCTGTTATGTGGGGGGCGGGGAAGAGGGGAGGTGGGGGGTGGAAGCACTGATGTGCGTTCGGATGCTCGCTGAGGTGGGGAGGGCGTCGGCGAGAGAGGGAGAGAGAGAGAGAGAGAGAGAGAGGAGAGAGAAGGAGGAAATCATCCGGGACCGACTTCTCCCCCGACTGAGCACGGTTGCCATCACCCAAATTGAGCTGCTGATGGGTTGGGGCCCCGGCCAGGGAGACACCTTGAAAAACCTCCTCGCCGTGTTTGCCTGCTTGCCGGCCAATCACGAGGTGATCACGTGTGCGGGCACGCCGCAGCTGGCCGCCGAGATAGGATAACATCACAGACGGCTCCTGTTAATCTCCCGCTAACGGGAAACGGCTACGGAAAAAAAAAAAAAATCTGTAAAGCCCAGAGGAGACGGCGAGATGCGTCGAGAGCGGGTTAGCAAATTAGCGTCTTGGTGGTGGGGAAAACATCCCTCAGCCCTCATGGGATGGCTATTTATTTATTTATTAATTCATTTATTTATTTATTTATTTATTTATTTAGACTCTTAAGATAAACACATATGAACGAAAGTCATTCATTCGATCATATCCAAATATATTTTTAAACTATTTATTCCAAACCCCCTCCGTGACCTCAAAGTGTGGGGCTTCCTTTGACTTGACAGGAAATGAATGGAATCTCACACGTTTATTTTTCTTCTAAATGTACCAATAACTCTCTCTCAGTCTCCATGCTCCTGGAAAAGTTGTGTGCCAAGAGGTCTGGCTTTCCCGTCAGACAGCCAGGAGGAGGTGAGCTTCTAAACTAATTATGCAGGAAAATTTGACAGGATCGATGCTTGTCGGGAGAATGAAAACAGAGGAGGGCAGGAGACAAAGCAGATCCCTTCGTGTGTCATATAAACAGTTGTGCCGAAGCAAGCACAGAGATTTTCAGCCAAAAGTTCCAAAAGTGTTTTTTGATTATTTTCTTGGATCATTTTGTGATCAGTCACGTCCCACGTCCTCGTCCCTGGAAGCTGGATCTCCATCAACCTTTCTGCCTTTAACCAGCCTCCTCCTGCACACACATCACGCTCACCTCGACTATGTTCCATATACAGTCCAGTGACTTTTGCATTAAGTGGTTCTGCCAGCGCTTCCGCTTTGAATGACACTGAAATTGAAATACAAATTAGTAAATGCTTTATGAACAAATATATCATTTTAAGAGCCAAAGATTTGATCTCGGTTTTGTTCTCTCAGAGTTTATACAGATTTCTCCACTGTTCAACAAGGTTTTCACAAGATTTCTTACAACCACTGAGAATTCCTACACAATTCACTTGGTAATCAATGCCAATTTAACACAAATTTCATATTTTTAATATCATTGTCTCTACAACGCTTGTGGGGATCTAACACCCTGTTGGTGGTGTCCACGGAAAGCTAAAAGAAGCGGAGAGGTTTATTTGAAGCTATGCCCACATTTACAATTCCTCAGTTTTCATAATGGAATTTACCACAAATTAATTTCTGGCATTGGCTAGTGCAGTGATATAATTTCTGGATTTTAAATCCTCAATATGAGACACGATTTGGAGTCCCGCTCTGTAATCCGTGCCCTGTTTTGTGCCAAGTGAGGTCCCAGACCAGATTTCTAGTAGGATTGCATTAAGGGGTGAATCTGGGTCAATCACACCAAAACTCGTGTCGTCTCAGCCAGACTTAGAATCTTGGAGCAAAAAGCAGGAAGCGTCTTGTTCTCTCATGTGGGAGAGATGTGATGTAACCCAGCTTGGAGAAAAATATTTGGCAAGTCTAAACTGAATAAGTGTTGTTGACGGGAACCAATGTTACAAAAAAAAATAAAAATAAAATCTTTAGGATAAATGTAACTGAATAACTGGAGCGCAAGAATCTATAGCGCTGGTCCCTGGTGGAATAATTATTGCCCGCCTTTCTTCAAATGCAACCAATTACAAGGATCTGTTTTTAAAGACATGAATATTTTTCCCCATTGGTGACTCTGCTGCCTGTGTTTATCTCTCTCACTCACACACGCACAATATGATGCATGTGTTCTGCAATTAATGTGTCCTGTCTATAAACATTTTTTTTTAGGTCCACGGTGTATCCTGGTCTCCATCTTGTTTCCGAGGGTCTTGATCACTGTGATCATCTAGCATGTATCCACTATTCCCTCACATGCTAACTTCCTGGTTTTTTTCTTTATTTTATTAACAAAGAAAAAAATCCAGCCCACGTGGAAGTACAAAGAACAGACGGCCTATTGGAGAATTGACAACATAAAGAATGCAAATTACAGTAGATGTCCTCTGGTAAACCCAATAATTTGATTTGGACCAAATGAACGGCGCCCTCATGGTCAAGGTTAATGCTACTGTAGAGCGTAATTGCAAAAATCCCCCACAATAACTTTTAATTGTTGTTGATGAGCACATCTTAAACGATCAGCCAGCCACGATGCTTGCACTCTCGGCACGTAGCCTTGTGCGATGCAAATAACTTCCCCCTCTCACACACACACACACACACACACACACACACACACGCCGAGGACAGAGAATGAGACCAAGAGAGAGAACGACATGAAGAGCCTCCTCCTCCTCCTCCTCTTCCACCACCGCCCCTCCCCCATCCCGTCTTTCATTATTTATTTACTGTCTGCAGTTTTTTCCATCGCACGCATATTGATGCCGAGAAAGCAGGGTGTGAGTGCGTGTCAGAATCATTTCCTGACGAGGGAGACAAGGTGGAAGTAATCAGCAGAGCGCTGATGCAATATGACAGCCCCTAGAACCGCTGGTACACAGTTAAGAGCAGGAGGGAGAAGAAAAACATCTATCCGCAGAGGGAAGTGGCAAGATTTGCACATGCGGCATTTGGCTGGAAAATAGCAAAGTTCTTAAAGTTTGGGGGAAGGAAATGGGATTCTGGGGGTGTTTTGTCTGAGCTCGTCTCTCAAATCTGTGTAAGACTTTTTTCCCCCCTCACCTACATTTATATATTTCTACATTCAACCAGATACATTTGTTGTTTTTTTTTAACAGAACAGACAAGCGAGAGCCAGTGTTTCAGTGTAATTCTGGGTCATTTGACCCCCAGCGTTGGCACTACGTGTCTCACAGCTCGTCACATTTTGCTCGGGTCAGCCAACGACTGTCAGTGTTTGTCACGCTAAGTCTTGAGAACAGCTGTCTCCCACTTTCAGAAATTTACATTTCTCTGTTCAACATCCTGAACAATAATTTCATAATTTACAAGCTGAAAGAAATTCCAAATAAGCCATGTGGGGGCCATAGAGTGTCCTTCTGTGATATCTGCAGAAAGCTCATCTATATTTTGGCTGCCAGTGCTGTCTAGTGTTGCTGCTGCACAGTTTGCAGGGACATAAAGAGCATATGCAAAAAAGAAAAAATCTTGGAACGCTGCTAGAGTATAAACAGTGACGCAACATTTGAGACATGAAGTGCATGCATTGAGCTGGGTTACAAGGTGTTTGTCAAAGGTGCGGGCTTCCTTATTGAAACTCCCCTCCTTTTTTCTGAAACTTGATTGGAACTAATTCCTACTTACAATAGAATGGATCCAATCAGTTCTCTGATTTGAAGGGATCCCCCCTTTGAGAAAAACTGCATGTGATTATTTTTGCCTCATCTATGTTACCCTGTCCTTCATGTATCCCTGTTGTATCCCTGTCCTACATTTTAATGCTTTCTCACATTACCTACACTTTGGACTTGTGTTCCTTCAAACAACAAATCATTTTCCACATTAATCTCTTCTGGCACATTCCACGCACTAGTTATCAACAGTGTATGTCTAAATTTCATCTATGGCTAAAAAAAAAAACTCAAAAGAGTGAGTTTGTCCAGGTTGTGCTGCTCACTTTCCAAAGAGGATGATCACCGTGCACGTTGTCACATCAGGACTTGGCTATAGGGCTGCGATAAAATAAGACATTTTTGTAGGTCTGTACCCTCATGGTTATGCATGAACGCTTAGACGTGTATATCATTTTTTTATGTTGGTGTGTTTATTGTTGTTCAACACTAGCAGTGTTTCCATTACAATTTTTTGCAAAATAAAAAGCGATATTTCTAAAATTAAAATTAAAAGTGCAATTACGATTTGCAGGTGTTTCCATTGAACGGTGTGAAGCGCGTAAGCCGTAATTCTGGTAAAATCTCTTTCGCGAGAAAAAATCTTGTCCCGCTAGATTTACGAGAATTCCGTTTTGTTTGTTTACGTTTGTTTCCTTTCAAGAATGGTTGTTCTCTTTGATGACTCAAAAAACATATATTCCCTCTCCTCCTCCGTCCAAACATAACGCGCCATTTTCACTTGAAGTGAGCTGGTCACGTGACCCCGTAGGTCACGTCCGTCGACTCGTAAATGCGAAAAGTGTTTCCATTACACTTTTGCGGTATAACTCTATAGCCACACGTCTGAAAAAACACTTCATGAGAGTGTAATAACCTTTTAGCCACATTTGAGAGGTATCTCGAAATGTAGATTTTTCCATTACCTGTTTTTTTTTATTGCAATATTTAGGTTTTTGCGCAATTCTAGGCGTAATGGAAACGAGGCTGCAGACGGCAGAGAAAGCAGGACGGCGCAGACGCCGCTGCTGACGCGCTCCTCCCCCCCGCTAATCTCATCTGACTGCTCTCCTCTCCTCCTCGCACCGGCTCACAGCGACGGGCGCTAGATTGATTAGCTATCCCGGAGGCATCGCGTGACGCAAAGGGACACGGCCGAGCGTGCCGGCATTTCCTCCTCCCCTCTCTCCCCTTCCTCCCCTCCCTCCGTGTCACACACCTGTGCGTATCTCCCTCACACGTCTGCGCACCTCTATCTCGTTACGTTCCCGTATCTGACGCTGTCATCGCCTCCCTGTGTTGCGCGTAGAGAGGCGAAACACCTTCGCCCCCTCTGTCTTACGCATGCACGCACGTACACATAATCCTAATCCTGGCAGGCACAACTGTGGGATGAAGCAGATGGTCACACACACACACACACACACACACACACACACACACACACACACACACACACACACACGTTGACCTGAGAGAGCAAATGTGTCACCTCCAGGTCCAAAAGAGCACACCTGGGAAAAATTCTCAGGCACACACACACACACACACACACACACACACACACACACACACACACGTGTAAACCTGCGGATGGATTGATTGGTTGCATGATGGCTGGTACCAGATTTTTTTTTCCATATGTGGTGTCAACACCCCAGCAGCACCAGTGTCTCAGTGATCTCACAGGCAATCAAAGTGCCCTGTATTCAAAATAAGATTTGGTTTTTCATGTCCAGCTAAGCAGCCCAGCACGCACAGCAGCTGCTGCAGCAGCTGTAAATTAACAATAAAAAAAAAAAACGATGCGCAAGGTGTTCCCTCTGAGCGTTCCTTATATTTACGACATGATTCATAGCAGTGCACCACTGGGGTGGTTTGAATATGAACGGCCCCCAGATCCTCTAACACTTTGACAACAACAGGAGTGAGACGAACAAGTGAGTGTTTGTTTTGTTTTTAGTCTTCTGTCTAAATTGTGAAACTGGCAAAATGAGAAAGAAAATTGCCATATTTACATTCACCAAATGCCAGAACATGCCAGAAACTTTGTCTGAGTCACCAAAGTCTCTCGCAGCACTGATGAATTGGTTCTGGTGGGGGTTTTAGAGTAGAGAGAAACAGGTGGTCACAGGCACTACTGTACCCCTTGTGAACTGTTTTTTTTATGGGCTGTACCTAAGACTGGATGCTAAAGAACTCAGAAATGAGTCCTCAGTGCTGCCCTGTAGTACACACGCACAGGCACAGGTGTGCGCACACACAAACACACACACACACACACACACACACACACACACACACACACACACACACACACACACAAACTTAAGCTTGATGGTGTAATAAATAAATAAATGAATAAACGGGCTCGCTTACACACTACAGCTCTGTTGCTGGATGATATATAAAGGTTATGGAAACTGATGAAAGTGTCATTGAGATAAAAGGAAATTACCTACGCACTGTATCTCTGAAGAGGCTTTCATTCCCTTATCCCCCCAAGGCATCACTCATCTTTCAATTTATCCACCTGTACATTCATCCACGTATCGACCCCTCCATTCATCATCTGTCCATCCATCCATCAGCTGCCGCATTATTCCACCCATGCTTCCACCCACTAAAGTCTAGCCAAGCGACTCAATGAGCCAATTACCGACTCCAAAGGAAGCTGAAACGCCATTTGGCTTCGCTGACCAGAAGAGCCGCATCAAAACCGCAGGCGGGGCCAAGCTGGACGCCGCCGAGCGTCGGCTAATCATTATGAGGGGAGGGTGTGGGGGTGCGGACGAGTTGGGAGGACGGACATGGGAGGGTCCAAGTGTCAGGTCCCATTGGGGTCAAGTGATGGCGGCTACATTTACCAAAGCAAACAGCCCAGAGGAGCAGAGTACTTCACCTGTCGCCGTGGATTACTCCATTATCACATCCACCAGTGTCGGAACGTCCCGTTTTAACCTCTCGCGCTTCAAAATTCATACTGCGCACAAACGGGCCCGCGCCATGAAATGTTAAACTGCAGCACTGGTCTGATATCATTTGGAATCGTTGCAAGATCATAAAAGAGACACCCAAAGACTTACGCTGTCCTTAAACAATGGGGAAAGAGCATTTAGGCCGTTTTCTAAGCTTCCTACTTTTTGTGCAAAGTGCAAAGTTTAGCAGGGATGAGGATCAGGTACGCTCGGTACGCTCGGCATTGATCTGGAACCTTAGCAGTAAGAGGATCGCTCTGGTGTCGAGAGCACATCAACGTCCATAGATCATTCTTATTAACGGCAGACGGGCACGGCGATACATCATTCATGTGGAAATACTAATTGCTTTACTCGCGGCGGCCCTAGAAAAGCAAAGGTGTGTGACGGGACGTTGAGTCTGCATCCGATTACAGCAACTCAAGTTTTGTGAATAGATTTGCTGGGATTTTAGCTGGGTCTTATTCACAAGCAGAAATGGCCACAAACCCCTAAAAACATTTTCCGAGTTGTATAGTTTTAATTATTTATGTCGTTGAGAGATAAAAAAGATGGTCCTGCGCAAATATTTTAAAGCAAAGGTGCTGGCGGATTGCTTGGATTTCAACTCTGAACTCTGAACTCGTCCACCTTGTCAACCTCTGTTGAGAATGCACTGAAGCAGCCTTGTCTTCCTTTTAGCTATTTCAGAGTAGAAAGCAGCGGCCATCAGTTGCTTTGAAAAGGCTCAGAAAAAGACAAAGAAAAAATAAAAGGCGTGACTTTGAGCCCAGCTGATGATTAGCATAAATGCCGCAGTGGCAACCGTTTTATCAGATTCAAGTGACATTTTCTCATTAAAATAAGAGCAGAAATGGCACGGATGCCTTTGTGTGCAACAGCGTTGCTCCTCACTCCAGACGGGCTTTGGCAAGTGTTTAAAGTGCACAGCAGCTCTCCACAGAGACGGCGAGGCAGCGCCGTCTGCAGCTATAGCTAAGTAGCTTCTAGCGGGCTAATCTAGCGCTGCCGAATTTAGATGGTCCGCTTCAGGTCCGTCATGGCTTGTCTCCCCTTGTGAACTGTTTTTTTATGGGCTGTTTACCAGATGGATACATCACATAAATTCAAATGAAACTGTTCCACCCGTTGTTGCCAGGCTGGGAATTTCTTTTAGCTGAATGAACACTTCTGGACTTTACATTTCATGAACTCCCCCCAAAATTGTATACAAAGACATACACACACACACACACACACACATAATGTAGATTTTTACAAATTCTGAAGGTATGGCAGGAAAACCTTCCTTTTTAATTTCAGCGTCACAGCCCCGCAGCAAGTGGCTGGAAGTGGACTTGGCGCCACCTTTGAGCCTGCGGCGGCGCTGAATGCTAAGGCACTCATAATACCACTGTGCTTCAGCTAGGCAGCAAATAGAACATGGAAAATGGCACAAAAGACATATCCAGGGTAAAGAGCCATCCCTGGAGAGAAGAGTGACACCGATGAGTCCCTCTCCTCCTTCTCAGCGGCGTGATTAATAACCCTGGTGCCCCATAATCTCTCCATCATCTATCTATGTAAATGCCCCCAGACCTGCAGCGCCAACACACTTTGACTGATGGCTGTTCCACAGCATTGGGCTTTGTGCATGTGCGTGTGTGTGCACGCGCGTGTGTGTGGCATTGCATATTGTGTGTGGGGGGGGGGGGGGGGGGGGGGGGTTTGTGAAAGGAATGGAACAGATGAGAAAAATCACATGCGCCCTGGTCCCTGGGTTGGAGGAAGGCATAATGCTTACCATACAGGAAAAAGGCTCGGAAAGACGATGGTTTCCTCAAATAAACAAGAGACTAATGATGAATGAATTGAATTGTTTGATTGGGCCAAACAAAGCTGATTCTATTTTTATGTTTTTTCCCATTTTTTTGAGTGTCTGAGGTTAAAATATAAAGCATTCAACAGGGAGAAGTGCGTAAAGACATTTTTGGACTGAATCTTTTCATGTTGGTGTGTGAACTGAAGAGTTCTGCTGGTTCTGTGTCTAACAACAATTTGTTGCTATAAAACAGCTGCCTTTGGCATCCACCTTGGATTGTTTAATATGTCTTTCTGTTACCCAGGCTGATTGTAAAACAGATGAATGTTCATTTTAGGAGAGGTTTTGAATTGAATTATTATAACCACCAACACTGTCTTCTTCTTGTAATCTGGGTGATGCTATTTTTTTTTTTTTTTTAAATCTTGAGTCTTTATTGTTTTGTTTTTTTCAATCCATTTTATGTTTTTTTTCTTTGTATATCCCAAATTGGATGCCCGCAATCCATTAAATGAAGTTCAAGCAGAGCAAAAACTCAACCACCAATACCTTTGACTACATCTCATTTTATTACAGTATTTAATCTGTAAAAGAAAAAAAAAGGCGTGATTTTGCAGTTTTGACTAAGAGTTGCAAATGATTTGCAAATTTAGTATTATCGTTGCATCCACAACCAATTTACAGCCTTACACCATAGAGAGTGAACATTTAAGCTGTGAAACTAATGATTCTCATGATAAGAGTCAACCTCCGTGTGAAGCAGAGCTGACACTTTGTTGGAATCTTGCAGCTCGAGTTGCAGTTGCATTACTTGCCGTTCACCTGCTGTTCTGTCCTCCAGAGACGTCCCTCCCCAAACCTTCCCTGACGTCCTGTCTGAGGGTGACCGCGCTCAGACATTTCTTTGGCTGTTGCTTCTTCCCGAGGAGAACCTTACGAATCTCGATCTAATTGTGATGGTAAATCTCATCTCATTTGCAAATTATCAAGCCATCTCGATGTTGTAATTGATAATTATAGCTGACTGATTGTCGGATAATTAGAATGCAGCTGAAATGAAAACAGGCACTTATTGATTAGATGCTTCCTCAACGCTATTTGGAGTTTCACCATCTTAATGCCAAAGTAAACATTGTAAGGTGTTGCTGAAAGTCTCGACCCCTGCATGTGGTGCTCTGAACTGCACAGATACATCTCCCCTTTTTTATTTGTTCCGCAGCAGAACATGCACAGGTCAGTTGTGTATTGCAACAGGGTAAGGAAATGAAATAGAATAATTGATTCCTTATTTCCTCATTTTGTCCCCCCCCCCCACCCCCCAAGAATGGGACTCCTTCTGAGTGGTTTAGTTCTGAGAATTAAATACGGATTACAAAATCAGTCAAAAATATATTTTAGGAATATTTTTCTATTCCAGTGTAAGGTTAGAAACTGTGATGGCTATGTTCGAAAATCTTAAATTCCCTCTACAATAATAGAAAAAAAAAGCCTATATATTTTGCCTTTTGCGAAGTTCTGGATCAATCATTTGCTGGATATCTGCGTGAAAACAAGAACCTCCGGCTTTTAATAATCATTTCTCCGTCAGCGAGCGATGACTGAGCGATGAGCACCATGATTTAAACGGAAGAGGAACCGAGTTTGCTCTGCTTTCGCTTGTCCTCCGGTTTGTTCTTGTTTTTCCTCTTTGCTTTTGTTTTGCTTTATTTTTTTTTAAAAAAGCCACAAAAAATTCCCACATGATGGGTGGGAATGATCGGGGGTGGGGGGTTAAATACCTACAAACCAACGACCTTCCCAACACGACGGCCAGGCACGCAGCCCCTCTTGCTCCAAAGCACCTTTTCCCAGCAAGCCGCCCTCACACGGCTCTTCAGAGGCGGAGACGTGTTGTTAATAATTAAGGCTGTGGCTGGAGGCGCGGCGAGGCTAAACTTCCTCTAACAAGTGGCTCTCTGACAGCGCAGACATATGGCTCTCGCCTCGCCATATTCTCCCCGGCCCCTCCAGACTTGAGCATTTCACACACGTCCAAGGCGGGGGTGGGGTGGGAGGGCGGCGGTGCTGGTGGTGGGGGAGGGAGGGAGGGAGGAAGAGAAACCTCCATCCTGACTGCCAAAGAACAATAAATCAAAATCCTAATGGTCGCCAACAATCGGATAATTATGTGCGCGCTCGCGTGGCTCAGAGGGGAATTTTCTCCTTTAATACCAGCTTAGCATATTAGGCCTGTTGTTTTTCACCAGCCTGCCACCTCTTTAAAGAGGCCAGATTCAATTCTTTAAAAAAAGATAAAAGAAAAAATATTTTTAAAAAAGTGTTACGATCAGAATTTTGATAGATGTGTTTATTTTATTTATTGATATATTGCTTGATTTATTTATTCATTTATTTATTTGTGTTTTAGTTTCAGATATTGGCCATGTCTGAAAACCTTCCTGCTAGCCTCCATCACATCAAGCCTGTTTCATGTTTCCAGGTTGGAACGACAGCCAGTTAGTTCCATTTCTTGCCTTCCACAAACTTCCTTAGCTGATTTTTGTCAGCTTACAGCTGGTGAATAAACGTGATTGGGCAGCTTGTGGTTGTTTTAATAAGATTTTGTCCATATTGAAATCATCTGCCATATTGTTTATCACAGATAAATTTGAGACCATAATATTATATAAATTATACAACACTGTGAGTGATCCTGTGTTCTCCAACTGTACAATGTCCCAATTCAGTGACTTTCCTATAGAAAATCACATAGTTACTGTACACAGTGGAGTTATTTTAGCACAAATTGAACCTTTGTGATCTCACAGAGGGCATGTTTGTGACAACGCCTGCATTAGAGACCACCTCACAGCACAACCGCCTTGTTTTTTGTGGGTGGCAGGTCTGACAAAGGATCTGGAAGTAAATACTGGGCGTTTCTGAAGACGTGCTGTAAACAGAGGGCTAAACTGGCCTTTTCCTGGCAATTCTTTCAGGAGGGAGGGGACTCCTTGCGTCAGACCATTTAACCCAGGCAGGCTTCGTTTAAAAGGACACGTCCGACTTGGCGCTCCATTCATCTCCCTTTGATGGAAGCAAACGAACACTTAACGGGCCGCTCTCAACCACAACAACCAAAACAAAAAAAAAAAACAAAAAAAAGGGGGGGTAAATTTCCTGATTGATACCGAGTTGGAAGCTTATCTGCTCGCTGCGACTGGAGCGCCACTTGAAGCAATTAATGTCACACCCATCGCTAATGACTGCTAATGAGTTACGGTCGCCCATTAGGACGCATCAAGCGCCGTTCGTCCTTCACAGCGCCGGAACAAAATCTGACGAAGCGAAACGCATGCAGGTCCGGCCGCAGAAATAAAAAACAAAGGAACACATCAGGGTGTCGTTTGCACTTACGTCAGGTGGCAAAAGAAAGGAGAGAAGAGAGGAGGAAATTCAGAGGGAGGCGGACGCCAGCAGCACCGGAGGACGAGGAGAAATAGCGGCGGGCGTTTGTTTGACCGGGGGAGAAAAGACGAGCCGTCATTTTTAAGCCGCCGCTGCCGCCGTACACCGCTTCCTCCCCCCCACACCCTCTTGGTTCTGCCGGGTGGGGGGAGGGGCGGACAAATCTTGTTTTGATGCTGGCGCTGTCGGGGGGGAGTGAAGGGGGGGCGGCAGCCAGAGAGGATAGTAAACACTGCCTTTGCAGAACATTTAAAATCAATCCTTCAGCCACAGGCCTCGTTTCCCTCCCATCCACTCTTCCCTGAGCCTTTCTTCCTCTTCCACCACCTCCACCACCTCCTCCTCCTCCCTCTTCCTCTCCGTAATGTGTCTGCCGCTCTCTGAGAATAGAGGCGGCACTTAAAAGCCGAGCGCGGGGAGCTGAGTTTTGTGACAACAGCTCCGGCTTTTATTACCATACCAGGATGTGACCAGCAACCTCTCTTTCTTTCCTCACTTCCCTCCATCCTTCCTTCCTTTCCTCCTTCCTTCCCTCCTTCCTTCTCTATCCCTCTCTGCCAGCACTCCTCCTCCTCCTCACATATAGAATTTCACACATACACAATTGCAGGACACCCCCCCCCCCCAAAAAAAAAAAAAAAAAACCCTCCCACTCCCTCCCTACTGATGAGCAAATAATCAGGCCATTAGCGGCGGCGCGTTCGAGGCCGCGGCTCATTTGCCGCCTCCCAAGCCGTTACCTTGGCTCATGATTGGCCGGAAGATTAGCTGAAAATCATTTTGTTTCCGGCGTCACGGCCCGATTAAGTCGCCGTTTGCACAAAACAACACAACAGACAGGAGCCGCTTCCGCCTGGCCAGAGGTGGCGCCGCTGGGAATGCTAATGAGGGCAAAATTACGTAACCGTAAAAAGTCTCTTTTTTTTCTCCACCCTCTCACCTGTGAGACGAGATGTGACGCAGAGTTCGAACTCGCGCTGAATCTTCCTTCACCCTGCAGGCCCCGTCACACCTGCGGTTCAGCGTCCGCGCACGTCCGTCACGTGCACCGGTGGCACAGCGGTGTCGGGCAGCAGGTGAAACCTGACCGGAGAGGGTGTAAAGTGAACCCCGGTCCTTTCAGACGACACTCTCACTCAGGTGAGGTGACGGGAAGTGAGGGGCCTTTTTATTTCAACGCCTCCTTTGTAAGCTGACACCTGGTGGAATATCTTGTGTCATGTTTCCTTGTTTCTGCGCTACGCCAGTTCAGTTCAGCTCAGTTCTGGAAAGGACTTGGCAATAATAGAAATGTTTTCCTTGTGTGATGAAATTTCTCTCTTCTCATTCAGTTAGTGACTGCGTTTACATGGACTTGACGTGAGCTTTGTCCTCATTTTGATCATATTCAGGATGATGCGTTCACGTTCACGCATGCATGCAACAGTCTGAATCAGAAAAATAATGATAAACCTCACTGTGAGATGGTAAATATAAATATAAAAATAAAAGAAAGAGGCGCAAAGTGTCGCCTCTGTGGCATATTGCAGTCTTTGCACTATGAAATGCCAACATTGCACTGCAGCCAGGGCAACCTGTGTCCTGTATCCTATCTGCCACAGCCTTAAACAGGTCAGCAGTTTGACGCTTTTCACATTGAAACCTTCGATATTATTTACTGCTGTCACTATAGAGAGGCAAAAATCAGTTTCAGTTTAAAAGTGCCGATGCTGATGTAGCAGGACGCATTTTTGTTTAGCACGAAAGTCATTTTTCTGGGGTCGTGTCTGCAGAGGTAATCAGCAGCTTCCAGTATCCTATTAGGCGTAAACATGCTTGTATTGTATTTCATTCTTTCTGGAGTTCTCCAGGTAGTGAAATGTAGAAAGAGTTTTTCAGACAATGGGATACGATGTTTCTGGGGTACTTAGAGGGGTGCTGGTATGAAAAACTGACTTTCTCCCCTTTTTAACATTTTTTATTTTTTTTTGCATTACTGTCTTACACACCACACTTTCTAAGTAGGAAGTCAAGCTGGTTATCATAGTGATGGCTCAGAATTATTATTTCTTTTAATGTGGGTGAGGTGTCACTGCATGAGATCTACTGTAGTAGCCATCTTCCCCGCTAGCTAGCTAGCACTAGCAGCGAGCGGCTGACCAATCATACGGGAGTGTGCCATTCCATTTAGGGGAGGGGGGAAGGGGATCAAAACAGCCTCTTCAGACAGGGTGAAGGGAATGCTTGTTTGATAAGGCCTGTACACCTCACACCTTTTCACCAAACTCAATCCTACATAGAAATGGCCAGAAAAGGGCCCCTTTAAATCCATCCGTATAGAATTTTTAATAACGCGGGAAGGATCTCTGTATATATGTACACTATATACATATACAAATATACTGTATAAATACACACAGACGCACACAAATATTCCTATACACATATATACATCTACACACATACACACTTACATGTGTATACATAATTATAATAAATAAAAATGATCATCAAGATAATCTAACGCATCTTAATGTGAGTCTTTGGATGAAATCTTAAATTGTATGCAAATATAAATGACAAACTAATAGGACCTGGTAGGATTTCTGTAATCAGAACTAAGGTTCTGAAGCTATAGGCTATATATACATACATACATAATGCATGAGCTGCATATGGCCTTCCCATCTTTATCCAGAGAAATCAAGACGGGCTTTCTGCCACTGACTGACGGAGTGTTGAGATTTCCTCGCCGCGGCGCCTCACTTCAGATTGGAGCCACTGCTGGCGGTGGCGGTGGGGGTGGGGAGGGATTTTCTGGTGAAAGCAGCCGTCGAGGATGGGAGGGGTTTAATGTGAGCAGGAGAAGATGCAGAACAGGCTCGCTTTCACAGTTCAGTGCTATGTCAACACAGAGAGCCTCCTTCAGCCGCCCCATCTCTGTAAAGACACATTTAGTTTGCTTTTTTTGCTTTTTTTCATTATTCTTATACATACATACAAAAATAATAATTATAATGATAATATTGTTATTGGATTCTTTTCAAAATTGCCCCCCTTTCTGTACAAATCACACAAGCCGTGGTCCCTGAGATGAAGGCGTTCACATGAAGTGAATTGAATAAAGATTTTTTTTCAGCAGGTGCTGACCATCATTACATCTGGAGGAATAAATCTGATTTTCTGTTTAACAAATTTTCTCTGCTAGCAAATCTGATGGATTATTTTCACACAGGCTTTTTTTTTTTTTTTTTTTTTTTTTTCATAGATTGTATTTCCAGAATTTATGCAGTATTATAACAGTTTCAGCAAGATATTATGATGAAATTGTTGTGAACTACGGTTAACTCTGACACTACAGTAGAACCCAAGGTCCAATTTCAATAATTTTGTTTGTGAGTTACAGTTCATCTGCTCGAAATCACCAGAGTATCCATTTCCCTTTTCAATCGCCAATACAATACCACCCCACCGATTGATCATTAATATTTTTCCTTGAATGACATCTTTTCTGACCTTCCAGTGAAAGCAAAACAAAACAAAATACAATTATTTGAGACCACCAAGGAATGCACAAGTTGTCACTTTTCGTACCAGTAACACAAAAAAGACACAATAATGACCTGAGAAAGTCTGTTTTTGGTTAGAGAACCTCTTTAAAAAAAAAAAAAAAAAAATTAATGTGTACAAATATACTATCTGGATACAAATCTAAAGTATTGCTGTCATTACACTGGTATCGATAATTACCAATACCAACATTGGTCTCGATATTATCGATATTTGGATCGGTACGGCCGCAACTAATGAATGTTGCCGCTCATTAGTGCCGTGTGAATAGAGTGACTGTGTGACAAGCATTTGGACGACTTGACTTCAAGGCGATTTGTTTTGCTCCTCGCGGGGAGGGAAGCACGAGGGTGAAAGTACCGCGGTTAAGAGGAGCTCAGAGGCCTTGATCCCTGGCCTCCTGTGTCTTTAAAGGATGACTTGCACAGTCGCACCATTCAGTGAAGAAACGTGTGTTTCCCTCAGTCTGTCAACTGAATAGTGTCTCAGGTCTCAAACTTCACAGTTCAATAATTGTTCACAAAGCGGGAAAAATGTACTTCGATGATAATGGAAAAAAATAAAGATTTTTTTTTCTCTATGCGTTGAGCACTTCACTTTCTAAAGTCGTCTAAAAGATTATATTAATAATAAAACAGAAAAACACCTGATGTCTTTTCAATGTACAAACTCAATAATAGAGACCTTGACGTGAAAAGAGGTTTTCAGTTCCGTCCGAGACAGCAAAATACACTCAGAACCCCAAGAACAAGGACACTGGGCGTTTTTAAAGACAAGTAATGCAAACAATTTTCAAAAAAATCTTATTTCATTTGGAATTGATTATCATTACCTTATTGAATGCACTGACTCGCTTGATTTAATTCTTTACAGCCAAAAGAGTCACTAGCTCGGAACATTTTCCAACTCAAAGAAATACTGGCCCTTTTTTTCCTCCATGTTCAGGTGATGCAAGACATCCCCCAGCGCCGGCCGTCTGCTGCGTTAACTGCAGCCTCTGTAGCCTACATCCTCAAGTGTCCTTGAGCGGGATAAGGAACGAAACGCAGCTCCTGCTGTTGCACCATAAGCATGTAACACCTGCTGTCAACGTGCAACTTTTATTGTGAAGCCGAGTTGTCACGTTGACCTCAGAGGTAAAACAGACGCGGACTATTTACCTTTGGTTCCTTAGAAAAGAAATGTTAACGGCACCCTCGCTGCCGGAGCTGGAAAGTCACCAGCATGTAGTGGTATATGGGATACGAGGGAAATGTATACAAATTTTTTTCTGGTTTTTGTTCATGCGACTGTGACAAACGACCACGTGCTGCGCAAATCGAGCAAGAATTATCCGACAGTCAGGTCGTCAGTGTCTACAGTGTCCCTCAAATTTTAAACAGCTACCACTTTTGCACTTGCTCGAACCAAGTCTCCAGGCTGGTGTTAGTCTAGTCTAGTGTAGTGTTGCTGATCAGAATATTAGTATCATTGTAGTTTTTGTTGATCCAAAAAGTTTCTTCATTTCTATGTGTTGCCTTGTTGTTGTTTGGTCACAGTAGCGCCGCCCACAGCCACTGACAGAAGTCAGTTGCACTTTTTGCAGGCACTCTAGAAGCACTTCTGCTGGCTGGGAACGAGCAGTTTGTCTGGCTAAACAGGAAAAACTGGTTCCAAATGAGGAATCTGCCCTACAGCTGTGCAGGTGCTTTAACTATGAAATCTGCGGGGTTTTCTGGCCCATTTGAACATGACAAATTATTTATTTTCCATGAGAATTAAATGAAAGGGTGTTTAAAGTAGGCATGATCACATTTTCGTTAATATATTTATAGTTTTCATCTCAGTCTAAAATGAAAGTATTAAATATACAGAACAAGTTTCAGAAGTCTCAAGGTCGCCACGATGGCCCGACTAGAAGTTTTCCACATTTGAAACAGATAAGCTGCAGATGATGATGTCAACTTTTTTGCATTGTTTGCTTCTTCTTTTTTTATATCACCGGCACATCAAGAAATATCACACCATTGAAACCATGATACGGATAGATTTTATTTTTCCAAGAAAAGGTTTTCGCTGAAGTCTGCGCCAAAAGGATGGATCCCCAAAAGTCAGATTTCCTTCAAAGGCTGCCATGAAATATGGAATTCTTCTTTCTTGACTCCTTTTTTTTCCCCCAAGCGGAAGACTTTCTCCGTGCACGGTTCCCGCTGGCTGCACGGCGAAGGCTGTTACCAGGCAACAGGCATAACAATGACACAGGTGCTCTCCCTCGCCCAGCGTTCGTGGTTTTAGCATCCTCTCCTCAATAATGTTAAAATGGCACTTGTTCTAAGTTCAGCTGGAATTTTGCTACGCCTCCTCCTCTCCTCCTCCCCTCCTCCCCTACAGCATCCCGAGCTCTTCCACCTTCCCTCCTAATTTAGCCGCGCAAACTGGGAGCGCGGCGTGTCTACGTGCGCCGCATGCCGCGACCGCCGGTTCAACACAGAGTGAAAATGATTGGGTGGGAATCTGGAAAAATACAGATTCAGAAGAAAAATCAATTCAATTCAGAGTTGAATCAATTAGCCTGTGCCTGACACTGAACTTGACCTGTAGATGCACCCTGTTTTTTTATTAAGATTTCAAGAGTGATTGTTGGGGTAAATAAAAAAACAAAACAACATACGAATAATCAACAAGTTGTGCGTCTTTTTGGGGGCATTTTTAACGAAAAAACAGAGCGTTTGAAACGCGTTGCTGCGCACCCAGAATTTCAAAGTTTCTCTCAAAAAGCAACACCCGGCATAATCCTGGGCTGGCTCTCTCTCTCTCTCTGTGCTAAATCACAAACAAAGAGGTAGCCCGGGAAGAAAGAGCGAGGGCAGAACTAACAGGCTGTTAAACACTCGCCGCAGTCCCGGCCCCCGATCTCCTCCAACGTCTGCCTCCTTTTCTTGCCTTTCAGAGACGGCGGAGGCTTTGAGCTTCGTTAAATTGTCGCTCCTGCCCCTCCCCCCTCCCTCCCCTCCCCTCTATCTCGTCTGCCTGTCTCTCTCTCTCTCCCTTGCTCTGTTCTTGGCACCCACCACCACCTCCTCCTCCTCCACCACCTCAGCCGGCAGTCTTTCGCCCTTAATCAGGAGGCTGCGGCTCCCTCCGCTCCTCTCCCTCCTCCTCCCTCCATCCATCTCATCACCCCTGCCTCCTCCCTCCCCCTCCTTCTATCCTTTCCCCCAGCACCAGCCGCCACTTCCCCTCCCAGCTCGCTCTTTTCTTTCTCTTTCAACCCCCCTGTCCCCTCCGCCCCCCCGCACACCTCCCTCCACTCCCCTGCAGTTAGCGTCTGCCAAAGGCCGCCTCTGTTCATCACTCACCCGTGCACTTAGCGACAAAAGATGTGTGGTAATTTCCCTGCGTGTGCGGCAGAGCGCCGGCCCCCCCCGGTCGCACCCCGTGGGGGGCGAGGGGGGCCGGCGGTGAGGGGAGGTGAATGGGGGAGGCGGGGGGGGGGCTTGTGCGCCAGGGGGCTCTTTGCCTCGCCGCTGACCCCCCATGTCACGCATGATCGACGTGGGGGAGAGCGGCGAGGCTGACTGGCAGGCCGTGGAGACAAGGGTGAAGGTGGAGGTGGGAGGGGGGGGGGGCACTGTCAGAGGGGCGGTGAAGACGGTAGTGCGTGTGTGCGTGCAGGAGGATGGAGGGGAAAAAGACCTGGGACGCTGATGGCTGCCACCAGCCACCAGCCGCCACGGTGCGTTTGTTAAAATGACTTCCCCACGCAGCATTGTCACCGCCCGGCTCATGCACCTGCTCTCCTCCTCCTCCTCCTCTTTCTCTTCCTCTTCCTCCTCTGCATCTCACTCTACCCGCCTGGGCGCTCCCTTCATCTCTCCACGCCTCTACAAACGGCCGTCAATTTTTATTTTTATTTTTTTCAAAGTTAAGACCAACGCCGCCGCGGTATTTTCAATCCTTATTTGTTGGCCCCGTTCGAGAAAGAAAAAAGAGAAAAGAGGGAAAAGGAAAGGAAAGAAAAGAAAAGAAAAGAAAAGCGGCATCCGGAATCGAAACAGGAGGAAGGTTTCCTGAACAAAGCCGAAGAGCTGGAAAAAAAACACGTACTCACGCGCGCACGCACGCGCGCACACATACACACGCACGCAAGCCTGCAAAAACCCTTTGACTTGTGCCAAAGCACACGCACACATAAATACTAAGCGTGCGTGTGACTCATCAGGCGCACAGGGGGACAGGTGTGTTAGTAGAATGCATTGCCGTTTCCCAGCAGTGGAGAGTGTGTGTGTGTGTGTGTGTGTGTGTGTGTGTGTGTGTGTGTGTGTGTGTGTGTGTGTGGCTCTGTACTCTAGGTGGAGTGGGGGTGGGGGTGGGGGGGTATAGGGTGGTTGCGGCGACACCTCCATCCAATCTGATCAATGGTGATATTAATCTAAGCACGAGTCAGGCCCGCCGCCCCGGTATTTGATTAAAACAGGGAAGAAATATGACGTAAGCAATAAATCTGTTTGTTAAAATGGCATGTGGCTGAGGCGAGGTGTGTGGGGGGGTGTGGGGGTGGGGACGGGAGGCAGGGGAGAAGAGGAGTGAGGTTGAGTGACAGGGTGAGACGGGGGAGGCTGGGGGAGGGGTGACTGCCGACTGACCTCAGCATTTCCGCCGCATGAGCGCAAAGCGCCGAGGAAGCTGAACCGAATCCTCCCGCCGCACCTCCACCAAACTACCTGTCAGTCCCTCGGCCGCTCTTCTCCTCCTCACTCCCTCCATCCTTCCCTCCCGCCCTCCATCCATCCTCCCTTCCTTCCTTCCTTCTTGCGTTCCAGCCTCCACCTCCGCCGTCAGCAGCCCCGGTTACAGAATTACGGCGGCGTCCTCAGCTGGGAACTAACTGCGTCTTCCACGGCAGTGCAGCTCTCTGATGGAGGCGACTCTAAGAAGGGCTGACAGCGGCGTCCCAGCTGTACCATGGGAACATATTCAAAATACAAAAATAGTGGGGGGAAAAAGGGAGCTACCAAATACATAAAAAAAAAACATGGAGCAGAAGCTGATGAACTGACATTTTTAGTGTAGTGTAAGAGTCAATCAGAAATGTCATTTCATTCAAAACATCTCTTTGGAGTCGTTAACAATCAACTCAGAAATTCACAGCAGAAACCTGCAGCTCATAATGGAAAGTTAAAGGTGGCGGGGGAAGAGTATATCCAAATTCTTCAATATTTATTTCAAATATCCATTTAGTAAAGAGTCTATAGAAAGCATTTGGAAGGTGGAGGTCAAAATGAGAAGGTGAGTGGACCGACCTTCACTCATCGGGACGAGTCAGGTTCGGCAATGCTGCCAGCAGTTGGACCTCAAAGATTCTTATTGGGGACAAACTGCATCAGCTCCATCATTGAACTGAACTATTTCCAAAGTCAAACCAGATTATCGACTGAATAAAGCCTTCAGTCTCACTTTTAGGTCCCAAAGTAAAAAAAAAAAGAAAGAAAAAAGGAAATGCTTTGTTTTTTTTCTTATTTTTTTTTACAAACAGTCAATCAATGGATTTGATGCCCATTCCAAGCATAGAAAGGTGAATATCATGTTTCTTTTTAGTCTCAATGTATCTGATAATAAATAATGTGTAATGAATCTTCTTCATGCATTCCTAAAAAAAAATAAAAAATCATAAATTGTGGAATGGACTGCTGTTTGCACGATGAAGTTTTTCTCTGAAAGGAAATTATATTTAAAATAAATTTGCAACTTTCTGTGTTGCGTACTGTAGTGTTAAGATTACCAGCCGGAGTAAATCCTCCCCACACATCTTCCTGATTATTATGCAGTGAAGGTTTATGTTTGTTTCTAGAGGGTTGGGGGGGGGAAATCCGGTATGTGCTGGAAGAGAGTTAGTCCATTCACTCTTGATGCCGGAGCACCTCAGGCCCGGGGCCAGATTAAACTGCCACACCCTCCAGTTTCTCATGCAGAAAATATGGATTTAGTGAGATTTATAAATTCTTATCCCCCACAAAGACGCATGAAGCTTCATCATGTTTCCTTCCGTCGCTCTCATAAATTTATCCTCTGACAGGCTGCCGTAGCCTCCAACACCTGAATACTGCAGCTGCCCTTGTGCTCCATCCAAGGCAATTTAGAAAATTTCTGCACAAGGATTATTGTTGTGTAATAACAGTGTTTTCATTTTACACATTGCAACAAGAAATAAAAAAGGAAATATCTGTTTCAACGAAGAAAAAACAGAATGAAAGGAAAATCTGTGATGGTCAACACATTAGCAAAATATGTGCAAGGACTCGTAACATTTGGGAATGAATCACTTTATAATGACAGGTTTTAATTCTGCACTGTGGAAATAAAAAACTGTTGCTATGTCTCAGAAAGACAATGACAAAAAACACACCAGGCTGATATGCGCAGAAGCTCTGACAATGGAAGTCACTGATGTGCCATTTACATGGACTGACTGAATCAAAAACAAAGTTATACCACCACATCCAAACTTTGATACGATGCTCCAATTTAGGAATGGAGCATTAAAACAATGCAACTTTAATCTGGTTGGCATTTAATGTGAATACTTATGGTCCATATAGCCATAACCTTATTTCACCAGCTGTCTTTTAAGACAAAAAGGTCAATTTTATATTTCCTGGGCTAAGCATGACGTAAAAAAAAACCTTACAATGGAAAGCAGCATGGAGGCGAGTCTTTTTCCCCTTGTTGCAAACACTCTCTCCTCTTTGTCTCAGTTCAAAATAAAACACACACAGCCTGCACAATTTGAGAGGTGATGGGACTCATGCTGAAAAAGACTTACAAGTTCCAGCCAAAGGAGTCGAGTGTATATGTAATATAAAGTAAATTAGGTCAACTCGTGTCCAGTGTCGTCGCAGATCTGAGTCAAGTCGATTAAAACCCGTGTCGATTGCAGAGTCATTTGAGCCTGGTGGAGGCGGGTCGGTATCCCTTTCCCACTTGGCCACAGAAGCATGTTCATGGCTTCCCTCTGGCCATTGGGAATGAGGTATAGCTAAACCTGTTACCCGTTTGTATGAGGTTGTGCTGAACAAAGCTTGATGGGGAAATTAATGCTTAAGACAAAAAGACCGTTCTGTGAATGAAGCTCATAATTAAGTTGACGAGTCATTTCTGGACGTCACTCCAGTTGTGGCTTTATGCTCCACACTGGCCGCTGTCTGAACGGATGAATACTCTGAGCAAACATGTTTACATGCTTATTTATCACCCCTGTTGGTCCTAATAAGCCTTGTGAGGCGTATAATTAAGACGTGTAAATAAAGGGATTCTGAAATCTGAAAGCCCTGACAGCGTCAATAAAAAACAACAAGTTGTCCTGTGAAAGACATAACGGCAAGTGACTGTGCACTCGTTTAGTTGCGCCATCTTTTATTATTTCTTTGTTTGCTTGCCTTGCTCCTAAACTACAGATCCCCCAACATCTGTGTCCAGAAGGAGGAGCGAGGTGGTGCTGGATGGACCACCACCGCTCCAACCTCACTGCTGGGGGGCGTTATACGGGTCTGCCAGCATGGACACACACACACACACACACACACACACACACACACACACACAAACACACACACACGCACGCACACAGATAAATCTGAGTGACAGAGGTTAAGGATGAGGGAATAGATTTTTTTAGGCCACGGCAAACCTTCAAACATCAAGGTGCCTGACATAAATAACTCATCTACCAGAGGAGATATCTGGCCAGCGCAGGCGGGAAGGTTAGTTCCTGACATCTACCTTTATTAATATGGCACTGCTTTGGGGTCAGGAAAGGAAAAGTTGTGGCAGGTAAAGCACAAAATGTTTTTGTTTTTTTTTGTTTTTTTAATTCTCTTCATTTGCTATTCAGTGTTGTTCATCACCAGGGGAAGATGTTGGTCGAAACTTCAACAGAATACTGCAACACTTGTCACAATGTCACTCAACACCTATTATGAATTATATGAAACTGGCAAAGAGACTGCCATGCTTATTTTATTAGTACTAATACACAGGGCTTGATGGATGGCCTCCTATTAATGCAAAACGCAGATCAAAAATGACATGAAAATATATAATACAGGAATTATAAGACAAACAGTCTGTTAATTCAGGGTATACGTTCCATGGTAACAGGACATTCTGGAGGAATAGATATGTTAAAATTAGAATTAGAATTAGAATTCAACTTTATTGTCATTGCACATGTCACAAGTACAGAGCAACAAAATGCAGTTTGCATCCATCCAGAAGTGCTGAGCAAGTACAAATAGTACACAGTATGGAGGAAATATATACAACGGTATATCAGAGTATGTAACATTGTTATGAATATGCTATAACTATAAGTATGTACAGGCTATGAACAGATTATAAATATGGTTATAAATATGAAGGCTATAAACAGACTGTAAATATAAGTATATGACAGATAAATATAATATAAATATAAGTATATGACAGATAAGTTATGCAGTAGTGAAATGTTGGATATATTTACAGTAGTGCAGTGGGAGTTGACACTTGACACTTGATACAGATGTCAGGAGGCAGGTTTGTGACCTCCCAAAAGGTTTACAGGCGCTCAAAAGATCACAAAAGTCAACGTTACATAATTTCTATACGGACGTGCCACAATATTTACCCATGCCAAGTCCGAGATGAACTGCAATTTGGATTTCTAGGCTTGCCAGTCTAACAATGGCTGCTGAAAATAACTATCCATCCATCCATCATCAATACCGGCTTCTTCCTGAGCTCAGGGTCATTGGGGTCTAGCTAATCTTTGTCGTTTAGGCTAGTCAAAGGAAAAGAACTGAAACAATAAGAACATTCATATTGGGGGGGATTATTACCTTTGTCAATGCTCTGCAAAGGTTCAGAACTTTTGGTGAAGTTTGCTAACACTAGCCAACGTTCGCCAAAATTAGTACTGGCACCTGGCGGTTCATTGTGATTAAACAAGTGTTGATGTTTGCACCAATAGATTTCTGAGACCAATTGGCTCAACTGGCCTGTTTTGAAAGATTAAAAACCTCTATTAAGAAGAAGAAAAACTCAACTTGGAACAAAAAAGGTCTTTAAAGAGATCATCCCCTAGTGAACACAGTGGGCCGTTTCACTAATACATACGTGTCTACGTGTCATAAATGTCCTGGATTTGTGAAGCATAACTTGTTTGTTACAGTGACCGCTGGTCAATGCAGTTTTGGGGGTTTGGAGAAAACCTTGTCCAAATTAGGATGGCTGATATGGAGAAAATAAATTAATAAAAAAAAAAAGTATAATAACAATAAAAAGATCTATTGTTCCAACAAGAATTTCTGGCTCTTTTTTACTTTCTTGCTTCTGTGGTAATTTCAATGAAAACAAACAGTGGGCCAATGGATATAAAATGACCAAATGCAGAATCAATGTATTTTGGGTGTAATTTCTGAGAAAACCGATGATAGCCAGCATATAGGCACAGTACCTGGGCTCTGACTTTCCATTCTCTTCAGTCATTCAGGTGTGCGTTTATTATTATCTACGCGGCCTCTCTTTTAGCATGCAGTTTCAGTTTCAGAGCAGTGGTGGGTGAAAAAAGGAGAGCCATATCTGGACCCTATTGCTAATTGAGAACAGCAGTGGACCCCAAGATCTGCCTCGCTGAGGCTTCTTTAATCCATGGCTGTTAAACACTGGCTGCGCTTGAGTAATTAAGCAGATAATCTTCAATTAAACTGGGCTCGACCTCACAGAACCCCAACCCCCAACCTGAGACAGATGGGCCTGGGAGCACACAGCTCCCTTCCCAAGATAAATTGTCCTCTCCCTCCACTGCCACAACATGCGTGCATGCTGCCACACTCTATGACAACCCTGTAAGCCATTTAGAATTATTAGATAATTTTTACAACAAATAAATATCTGGTGATATGAAACTTAAACATTTTGAAATAGAATTAAATTGCGCTCTCCGTTTGTCATTTACTGTAATTTTTCATGTTAAAATAGTATTTCAATTCATTTTTGAAGTGAAACAAGGTTGTGATATTTTTTCTTGTTTAGGGGGTTGTTATAGTATATCTGATTATATCTGCCATAATCAATGTTTGATATGGGTGTGGAAGACGGAGTAACGGTAGCAGCTTTCTGTTTTGCATTTGCTTTAGTTATAGCATCAGCATTCCTCTATGAAAATATTAAATTAATAAATACACATACATGTATTACATGCAATAAGGAAACCATTCCATTATTTTCTGTTTTCATATAATACATTTTAAGCTGTTTACAGTGCTGGTCTCATCTCTTCCTGGTGGCCACACACACAAACTGGCTATCTTGCGGTACAAAAATGCATGGTCTTAGGGAGAAGCCAGAGGGCACACATGCATTGCCCATCAGAGTGTTGACAACCCTAGTGACCTATTATCCATTTCCCAATGCTAGGTAAACAGTTGCAGCTATGGGTGATATAGTGAAGGCGGTCAACAACTGTGGATGGCAACATACTGAGGGCACACAATTCCGAACTGACAGTGGGTCCAGTATCTCATGGATTACTTACAAGTAATGGTTAAGGGGACATGAGTAAACCCTAATAAAATCCAAAGTGGAGCCTCTGAAATGACTGGATGCCATTATTGACCTCCTGCTGGCAGCCCCAGTAGCCTACCTGGTGGCAAAAGTGTTAAGTCTGCTTTCTTTTGGACCATCTCGGGGAGGATGAAAGAGGGATTCTTAACTTTCTTTCTTGACTATCTGTAACACCGCTCCCCATTCTTGACTATCTGTAACACCGCTCCCCATCATCAGAACTAACTCTGAAGTTAGCAGGCACAAGTGAAGTGAAGATCGACTCCCATAAACAGTTCACAACAAGCGGACCTCCAATGGTGGGAGGGACTATCAGAGACCCGCTGGTTATTTCTCCAGCTGTCTTTAGCTGGGTAGCACCCAGCTAATACAGTCTGCCTGCTCCAACTAGTGATTTGACTGAGGGCAAAATGCAGAAGAGCAGACTGTTGCACCAGGTAAAGATACACTGAAAATCAGATTATTCAGCCACAAAAGGAGATGCAAACAAATCTGACAAATCCTTGAGGCATACTCCAATATCTTTTAAGACATACGCAAAAGATAGAATGTGCATTCCTTTCTTCAAATTTTAAAGTCATGCCTTTGTGTGTTTTATAGAACCACATTTTTAAGATTAAAGGAAAATACAAATGGAAAAACTTTAAACTCAGAATTGAGACCAATCAAGAACACGTCCTCTGCCAATGACTACCAAAAAGACAGAACTTTGTGATTGGAACTAAGAAAGTTGCAAACCATGCAGCACGAAGAAGAAAGAGACAAGCTTTCAGTCTGCAACAAGTTGTGCTTTGCAATTGGCGGAGCACCCTACCAGATTACATCCACTGCCCTGGGTTTTTTTCTTCAGATATATCTGCTGGACATAGCTCAGGTGGATCCCTTTTCTGTTTCCATTATCCTGTTCGGAGGCCGAGCTTGGGATGCATTCACGGACCCCACAGTGGGCTTTCTGGTCTCACGTAGCCCATGGACACGTTTTGGGCGGATGTTCCCCTGGATTATGTTATCAACACCTCTGGCAGTGGTCTCCTATTTCGTAATTTGGTACGTCCCTCCCTTTGATGATGGTAAAGTCGTGTGGTACCTATTCGTCTACATCCTCTTCCAGACCCTACAGACCTGCTACCATGTACCATACTCTGCACTCACCATGTTCATCACTTCTGACCAGAAAGAAAGGGACTCTGCCACTGCATACAGGATGACCGTGGAGGTTCTTGGTACTGTTCTCGGTACAGCCATTCAAGGCCAGATTGTGGGTAGAGCGCAATCTCCCTGCATCCCAGGAACTGATGAGGTTATGGGAAATCAAACCAACTTGTCCAAGACAGGTGGACTCAATGAGGTCGGTTTGTCTCTTAAAGACACAAGAGTTGCATACATGATCGCCTCAGGTGTCATTGGCTTCCTCTATATCCTCTGTGCATTTGTTCTGTTTTTTGGCCTGAGGGAGAAGAAAGATTCAGGCCGTACCGACTTCAAGCCTACATCTTTATTTGAGGGGATCAAGTTGGTGCTGGGCTTTGGTCCGTATGCCAAATTACTAATGGTTTTCCTCTTCACCTCATCCGCTTTTCTGCTGCTGGAAGGAAACGTAGCCTTATTCTGCATCTACACACTAGGCTTCAAAAACGACTTCCAGAACATTCTCCTGGTCATCATGCTGTCTGCTGCTTCCAGTATCCCCATCTGGCAATGGTTTTTGACTCAGTTTGGGAAGAAGACTGCAGTTTATACTGGAACGTTGTTAGTAGTTCCCTTATTGGTGTTGCTGGTGTGCACAAAGGTTAATCTTCTTTTTGCCTACATTTTTGCCTTTGCTGTCGGATTCGCAGTGTCATCCGCCTTTCTACTGCCATGGTCAATGGTGCCTGATGTCGTCGACGATTTCCACGTGCACTGCCCCGACCACGCTGGCCAGGAAGCCATATTTTATTCCTTTTTTGTGTTCTTCACCAAGTTTGCCTCAGGTGTCTCTCTTGGCATTTCCACTCTGTGTTTATATTTTGCAGGCTATATTACCAAAGGCTGCTCACAGCCCAAGGAAGTTAATTTAACCCTGAAGCTTCTGATCTCAGTTGCACCAATTGTTCTCATCATAATCGGATTGTCCATATTGTATTTGTACCCGATCGATGAGCAGAGGAGGAAGCAAAACTGTGAACTGCTACAGAAACAAGTGGCAGGAGAGAAGGACCCACAAAAAGCCTCACCATAACTGTAAACGAGCTATCAAAAAATACTTGTGATATATGACAACCGATTTTAAATGTTTATGCTGTTTGAATTGTCTTTTTTTTAACCAATTAAAGTTAAAAAATAAAAAAAACTTTAAAAAGGTTTGGTTGCATTTGAAAGGTTTTGTTTTCAATGTTGCCGGGGGTCTTGTTTCATCTACACCCGTTACTAGCTTAGCGTGGCAGTAATCTGTAAAAGCTCTGAATAGAATGTTACATCATTGAACTGGGCTTTAGTAAACTTTTTTTGGGTGAGGAAAAAACGTTTAAAGGAATGGTTGACTCAAATGGATGGTTCACCTTGTCACAATGCTTTTCCAATCAGTGCAAAGGTTCTGAAGTTTCATAGGATGAAAGAATACCTCTAAACTGGTCCTGTGGGGTAACCAAATGTCCAAAAGATTCAGCATTGCTATGTCTCAACTGCACAGCTGCAACATAATGCATTTAACCAAATGATACTCAATAGAGCATTCAGCCTTTGCGTGACTCCAGAAAATATACCAAGTTCAGAACAGACTCAACCAACCAATCAACTTATCAACCAACCAACTGAGCAACAAATCAACATATCCTCTTTAAGTGCGTCATGGTTTGAAAGATTCCACAAATGAAAAAAAAAATAAATCAAGCAGGGCAAGTCAGAGGATGAGGTTTTTTTTTTTAATTCTTCCACTTATAATTTAGATCTGACTTAATCAAGTAAGGGGTCAACTGCATCAACTGTTGTCGATTAAAAATGGTCTCATTTGCACGTTGCCGAGGTCTACATTTGTCTCCAGTGAACAATGAAGCAGGCCACAGGGAACAACTGAATTTTTCATTGTTTTCATAAAACTTGTATGTGGAGTTGGCGAAAGCAGTTTTGCCATCCAATTCCAAAAAAGCCTACAAAAAAGAAAAAGGTCTTAGCGTTGAAAAATTATGATATCACAAACCATAAGAAATATGCCTTTTCCATTGAGCCTAAATAAGCCCAGAATTCCCCTCACCCACTAAGCACATACATTTAAGATGCCTTATGGGACCTCAGTGCCATTTAAGCCTCACGCTAACGATCCTTACAAGCTTATCAGCGGCGCTAACACTTGCACATAACCCTGGCTCCCTCTGGCTCTCACCCCCCGTCCTCTCCTCCCCTCCCTTCCGCTCTCTGTCCCTCTCCAGCCACTCCTGTTTCCACGGCAGTAATTAAGCCATCAAAGCGTGCAGCCATGCCCATCCTCCGTCTCTAAGGTGAGACTACGAGCCCACATGTCAAGTGGAGCGCAGCCACCCGTGTGTCTCTTTAAAGGAGAAGGCACAGGGGACGGGCACGTGTGTGTCTGTGTGTGTGTTCGTATCATCTAATAGCAGCTGTACACACTATCCTGGAAATCTTCCAAGATGTCAGTTTAATATATATATATATATATATTTTTTTTTTAACATTTTGTATCAAAATATAAAAAGCAGAAGTGCTAAAGATATTAAACCTAGCCTGAATGTGCAGGTGTATTGGTAAACATTGAAATTTCTCTCAGTGACACACACATGCACGAGTGAGCACATGCACACCTGCCCCAATGTGCTCTCTCCTGCACTTTCATTAGATTCCACCCACACACATCCTTTCCCTCCGTGCACTCTGTAATCAATCAGCGATGTGCAGCGTGGCCCACTTGTGATTTCACATTCATTTTCTTGTGGCAACAACGCATCATCATCATCATCATCATCATCATCATCATCATCATCATCACCATCATCTGCGTCTGCTTATTGGTTAAATACATCCAGCACTTTTCAAAATGGCTTTTGAAATTTTTGAGCATTCCGGTTTGTCAGATTTAGCTGTGGACCACAGAAAAAAACTTTGTTTCTTGCCAAATCGACACTGCCAACAATTGCAACCTCCCACCCCCGCAAAAATACTTCAACCTAAAATCATTGACCTGCTCTTCCTCTATACAAATGTGAAAACATACAGTACACACTGGACCCTTCTGATTACAGAAACAAAAGCAATTGTGTGTCTCATTGGTCAACATTGAACACTTAATCAACATATTCATTTTTCAGTTGGTCCAGACAGAACCAGATCTATCGGACTTTTGAAGATAGTGAGGCGGTAACCTGGCTGTGGCTTTGACAGTGTGAAAGTGGTTCCAACGTAGTTACCAATCTGACGGCCCTATATCAAGTGTGAATGTCTTTGATATATTTTATTTTTTGTGTATACGCGAAAACATTTGTGTAATTTGTAAATGCCACAGTGCCTGTTGGCCTTTGGCACCAATGGTATGATAAGTAATTGAGTCGGAGGCACTGAAACAAAGCAAATGTACAGCCAATGTAAAACAGTTGTCTTTACTGTTGTCTCTTTTTTGTGCAGAGGAAAATAAAATCTTTATTAGTGGAATTAAAAAATAGTGAAATAATTGTTTTAAACATTTAAAAAAAAAAACACTATCACATATACAAAGATATGATCCACCTCTGGATTCATGGCTGATGTATCTTTTCCATGTATTTCGAGCACTAGGTAATACCAGAAGGTAACAGCTTTAATAAATGTTTGACTAGATGATGTAGGGTGACACCAAGGCTTCTCTTTGGAGATTCAGAACCTACCAATGGCATTGCCATTCACCATTTGAATCAGTAAAACAACTATTGAGCTTATCCTTGTAGCTCCAACTTCTGCAGACAGCTAAAGTTACTATATTGATGAAAACAAAAGTAACCTTGGAAGAGTTCAGCTCACTAGGTGGTCCCAGCTTTGGCTCTTGTGTGGTGGATGCTATGGCTTTTTTGTTCCTTGAGGTTTCGCCCCTTTTCTGCTATTCCATGCATATCTCATGAAGTCTCGACATCCTGTTTGTTTTCTTGCCATTATCACTTGTGTCTCAAGTAGTTTCACCAAGTTTCGCTGCATTAATAGTGAACATTTAGGGTCAGATCCACAAAGAATGGAGCACAGCGGTAAATTGCGGCACTTTTTGCAGAGACTTTGCGGCCGCAAACTACGCCACCTTTGTATCGTATGCACAAAGTTTTTTTTCACTTGCTTGCATGGGTTCTCTCTGGGTACATCAGAATCCACCCACAGTCCAAATACACGCACATTAGACTAATTGGAAACTCAAACATTGGAATAGTTGTCAGTTGTCTAAATATGAAACTTTCTGTCGTACTGGCATCGACAGATCTCAGCAGGTTGTTGGCAAAGAAGAGGGCTGAAGGAAATATCACGCAGTACAAAACATCAAAACATACCAGGTGACAGAGATGGCAAAAAAAGAACTGAAACTTACCACAGTGCAGTGGCGACGACAAGGATGATAACGGCAATGACAATACCACATAAACTGTATCTATGAAGTCCATTGTTCTTTAGTGCAGACATATCTTCCTACTTTAGGTGCGCTTGGCTAATGTTGCCTACCTGCTAGCGCACTACTTTTAAACCTCCATACATTTTGACATGTGACATCTTTGGTTACCTCCCTGTGTCCCACTTCTGTTTATGTGGTTTGTTTGTAACCTTGAAATACATTGGCTTGCTGACATCCACCTTGAAAACCTATACAGGATATATTTTTTCCGTCTATTTATTTATTTATTTATTTATTTATTTTGCTGGTCTGAATATGACCAGAACCAGCCAGCCATCCTTGGAAGAGAAATAGGTGGTAGTGCTAGAGTTGACAATGCAGTGGCGGCAGTGTTATCACAACAGCACAACATTTTTCAATAAACGGAGAGAAAAGAATGGCATCAAAGACTGTTTGGCGACAATCTAGTGAAACTCAACGTAAATAGCAGCTCTCCGAGGGATTGTGCGACGCGTCAAGGGTCACGCCAATAGGAAGGAAGCCTTGAGCTGCTGCCATCTGGCTCAACTGGCAATAAATAAAAATCAAAGTGGTCTCCTTTGAAATGGAAATATAAGGTTTTTCTTCATCAGCTTTCAAATTTTTCTTGAGGGATTTCTCGTTTTCAGATTTCAGATTTTCGATGGGCTCCTCCCCAAATGAAATATGCGAAGTGTATCTCATGGATATGTAGATCCTTCCACAAGGTACACCAGGTAAGTCTGTTTGTGGGCCGTGTGAGCAGATGCACAGGTGCAAGTGTACAGTTCAGTACAGCAGAAGGAGACCTACACACTTGGCCCACTGCCAAGTGCGTTGGGTGACACTCACCTGAACCCTCGTGTGACAGAACATCAGATGGGACAAAGCCCCAGAGCCCTGTCCAGTCAACTGCAGGCCAGGGACATGGGGGACTCTACACAGACAGACATGACACGGACACAGAAACACAACGCAGGGCCAGATCCCAGTGCAGTGTTCGAACTGGGGTTGTCTTCATCAATAGTCAGACCAACACTCATCGCGACAAAGAAGGCATGTTTGGAATTAAGGTGCAACAATTAAAATTGAGAGAAACAAATACATGAGAGTACAACACAGGTCCCTAAAATGAAGGAAGTGACATTGTAAATGAAAACTACTACTACTACTACTTTGTTTTAGAATTAGAATTCCTTCATTGACATTAACATTTAAAAAAGTCAAAATCAAATCAGAATCAATATGAGATGTTCAAAGGACTGATGTCTCGTATGCAACTATTTTTTTCGGATGCTGGTCAGTAAATTGAAAGATATGAAATAGGCCCAATTTTATACTTATGCTTTAACACCATAAAGTGAACATATAACTGCTGTATCTTGTTTGTTTATTACATCACACCTTTTAATATTTTATATGAACATACTTACATACATTTGGCAATAAGGATGAAATGTATTACCAAGTAGTCAAAGACAAATACTGATCTTTTTTTTTTTAAAGAGTAGCCAAATCATTTATCACCATCAGGGCAATTCAATTAAGATTATGGAAGTGTTCAATTCCAAAAAAGAGATTTTATGTTTAGCAAATATGCTAGTACAGTACAAAATGGGAAAGAAACACTAGCAGATCGGTGCAAAACCACATTTAAGTTAGCGAGCGAATTAGAAAACTCCAAGAGATTTTCAATAAAAGACATAAACCTAAAGCTCACATTAATATCTTCAGAGTTAAAGCTTTATGCAACCACAGCACGTCTCCGACTGATCCACACATGGCAGAAATTCACATGCAGTGTTTCTTCCACACTTAAAAAATGCACAACAAAACTAAAAAGTCATTTCAGGACACACGCACAAATGCATACGTGAGCGCACACACATAGCCTGTGGCGGGCTGCTTCAGACTGGTGTTCTGTGGCGGCTGCTTGTGTTCCCTCATGTTACTGACAGCTCCTAATGGCGGCGGGAGACCTTGCGTAATTAGAAGACCGCACGCCTGCCGTGACGCCTGTCTTTCAGCAGCCACGTCCCCCTGATGTTTTCCTCGACCGCCAGCAGACCCCCCACAACCAGCCCACATCCCACACACACACACAAACACACCCCCATCCACAATACATCAGTCCTCCACCTCTTTCCCTCCTTGCTAGCCTCTGAATGGCTGCCGTCTGCTCTCCCTAGCGCAGTGCCCCTGGTGGCAGTGCGTGCACGGTGTATCCCTGCGTGCTGGTACCTGGGGGAGGTAATTATCGAGATGAACAGCATGAGGGAGGAGGGTCTGTGTACGTGTGTGTATGCGCACGTGTGTGTGTGTGTGTGTGTGTGTGCATGTGTGTGTGGCCAGACTTAGACATTAACCCTCCGCTGCTTTTTTCACGCTTAAGCAGGACGTTTATATTCCCGTCAATATCTCCTGAACCGTCATCCCGGCCTCCTTCTGACCTTCCTTCAATTTTCCTCGGCCAGTTCCCAGTTTTTATATTTATTCTTTATTTTTGCTATTTCAACCCTCTTCCCATCTGTTTTGGGCTCCAAGTTCTTCTTCAATTTCAAGCTCAACTTCTGATTGGAGCCGTTAACTGAGCCATACCCTATACAGCTTCAAATTGACTGACAAACCAAGTTAAAAACCAATCCAAAAATATTGTCCATGCCAGCGGCCAAAAAAATGACAGCGTTAAAAACCTAAACAGCTCTTAATGATTCCGCCGTCTCGATCAGCATCAAGTGGCTCCACCAAGATTAGGTAATGTCTGGGCTGACTCGAGAACGAAATGGCAGAGAGGGAATAAGAGACTGGTAATTATTCTCATCTTATGGGTGCTCGGAGTCAGGGCCGTGGGTTTATGATGCTTGAAGGGAGAGGAGAGGCCAGACAAGAGACTGTTTCTGAATGAGTGGCGTTGCGCACGTTTCCAGACCATCGTTGTCAACGGAGGGGGCAAACTGAGAGACCACAGGGGCACATTTAAAGGTCCCATTGTCGTCATTTTCAGCATTTTCCTTTCTCTTTTTCCCAGTCTCCAGTGCAGCTGCCTTGAACAATCAATTATTCCCCGCAAAAAAACCCTCCAGAAAACAGCATCCTTAACCCTCTGTTTCCAGCCTCCTGCCAAAATGCTGGGTTTTAGCTTCCCTCTCAAACTGATGCTTTGTTGGTGCTTCCAGAGGAGTGAACACCTTGCTGGGGGTGTTGCCGCTAACCTGGGAGAGCTACCCTTTGTGACATCAGAAAGGGCAGATTTCCACGCGTTCAAACACAAGCTGTTCCAAAAAATGAAGTGGCACAGGCAGACAAAGTAAAGGACGTATTTTTCTCACGTTGCAAATCCTGGAGGCTTGGAGGCTTCTGACAGGTTAGAGACACATCAATTTTGTGAGGAAAATAACTGTGAATTTTTGCATATGGGACACTGGTGAGGTGCACTTGTCCTGATGCGTCACCGCTAAATTGTTTTTTATATTAATGTGTACACACCTATACATATATACATATATATATATATATATATATATATATATATACATATATACATTTATATATATACACAGTATACAGTATATGTATGTATGTATACATTCATATATATGTATATTTATTAAGGGTGTCAAAGTTAACGCGTTATTAACGATTAACGCACACGGTGCTTTTTGAACCTTTGGCTGCTCCATAGATTGTGGAAACCGGAAATGAATTAACTCACAGCAAACAGTCACACGCTTGCAGCCGGCTTGTAAACACAACAAAGAAAAGGAGCGCTTCCATTCGGCGAACCATGTTAATCAATGTGGTGGTTCACACGAAACGCGAACAGGCGCGTGGCTCGCGCCATGCAGTTGTCGTTTCGGCGTCTGCTCTATTTTGTGCGCGAGCCGCGAGCGAGCCTCGTCAATAGTACAGGAAGTCGCTAAAAAAAAACAAAACAACGAAAAAAAGCGGTGAATTTTCAAAATAAACTAATTTCAAAATAAAAACCGAATGACAAATTCGATCATATTTGTATGTTATATTTGTCAGTACATTGTATCAGAATGCGAGAGAGATTAAACAAATACACACACACACACACACACACACACACACACACACACACACAGAGGAAGACTTGATCAAAATACGTCTGTTTGATCCTAGAGATGCCGGTCAGTGATCATTATGAAAGAGGTCTTCAGATGGACACCTGAGTGCGTGTTATCATGCTGCATTTGCAGAAAGCAAGTATTTGCCTACTCCCATGTTGATATGATTATTAAGAAAATGGAAAAATATCAGTTTACGGTAGATTTAGAGCAGATAAAAGAAATATGCAATTAATTTGCAATTAATCGTGAGTTAACTATGGAAAACCTTGCGATTAATCGGATTAATTTTTTTAATCGACTGACAGCTCTAATATTTATGTATATACATATATATATATATATATATATATATATATATATATATATATATAATATATATATATATATATATATATATATATATATATATATATATACATATGTGTGTATATATATACATATATACACACATGCGCATACATATAAACATGTATATATATGTGTGTGTGTGTGTACAGACAGACACAAATATATATGTATATTTCATGATCGAATAAAAAAAAAATGTACATAATGAATATCGGAAAGATTAATGGGCGCCCGAGACTCATTTTTTCTGGGAGGGGGAGGGGGCAGAGGGGGGCTGATGATGTGGTGATAAAGGAGCAGGTTTGTGGTTTCCGGGCAGCGGTCAGCGGGTCCTGAAGGCGAGAGATATAACCTTTGTCTCGGCGGCGGCAGATATACGAGCCAGGCGAGCGCCAAGGATTATACACAGAGGTCCTCGCTGGGAGATGGAGGGGGAGGGGGGAGGGGGGGTAGAGTGGGTGAGGGGAGGGGGAGAGAAAGGGGGGGTGGGGGGGGGCTGTGACCGTAGAATAATTTCAGCCCCTCTCTCTCCCTGGAGACCACACGCTGTCTGAGCAAACCGCCGCCGCCGCCGCCGCCGCCTCCTCGCCTCCACTTCCTGCCCCCCCTTCCCTCCACCCCCACCCCCACCCCCTCCTTTCCCCTCCACCTCTCCCGCCAATCCCCTAACTGCCTGCTGATGCCGGATGTCTCCTCTTCTGCTCCTCAACGCGGGAGGGAGGGGAGAGAGGCGGCAGAGGGGGGGAGGAGGGAGAGAGAAAGGGGGGGTGGGGGGGGGGGCGCTCGGGCGGCAGCTAGGTGGTAATGGGGAGGGAGAGAGAGAGAGAGAGAGAGACGGAGAGAGAGAATCTACAGTCAGGTTCCTGCGCCGCTGCGGCTAAGTGCTGCAGCAAATCACACCGCATTAGGAATATGGGCAATTAGCAGCGAGGCGCATCCCTTCAGACACACTTGCTCCCGCGCACCCTCACGTGCACACAGCACGCACGTATTTTAAAGAAAAGAAATCAACCACATTCTTCTTTTTGAAAAAATAAAATACAATTGCATTTTTGCCAGAAATATTTTTTTGTGGCTACTTGGTTCTCACACATCCCAAATTTATTCTTAGTTGTTTTGAACATACATTCTTAATCTTGATAATTAATTTAACTTGACCTGTTAAATTAATCAATTTAAGCGCAAAAGAACCACCCACCCTGTTTTTGATAAACATCCTCCCCACCCCCGACAGCTAATCCTTTTTTTAAAGCGCTCAGGTGCACGCAGGAGCAGGCGCCGAGCGGGAGTTGCCGTTCCACCTTAAGAAATCTACCTTAAAAGATTATCTCGGTTATTTCACCGCCACTGAGCCGGCACTAATAGTCCAAGGCAGATATTGAAGAGCAGCGCAGGGCCGCAGAGATCTATTAGAAATTCCCATCTACGCGCCTCATACATATTGATTTCTGACACCAAGCAGCAATGAAAGGCCCAGGGGAATAATATATTTAGCAGGGTTTGCAGCGAGGAGGTCACAGAGTGCATAAAGATTAGCTGCGCAGACCCCTGACAGGACAATGTGTGGGCCCAAATTGTAGACAGACAGGCGTGCACACGTATGCATGCTGCCAGGCGCACAAACACGCACATCCATGGCAGCCACACTGTGTCCACAAAAATTCTGCAGGCGCTACCGTCTTCCACGTTCTTCAGTGCGTCACACAATAATGAAGAAGAGCGAAAACATGTTTTTTTGTTCATTTTGTCGAATGGAATCAATGCCAAATTAGCGACTGCTAGTTGATTGGGGCAACACTCGAAATGGTTCTATTTGTGAAGGAAGCACCTGCAGTTTGTTTCCTGTCCACGGTGACTAGTGAGCTGCAGAGCAGGCAACGCATGCAGGAGCTTTTTGGACAGAAAAACTGAAGGGACTCTCCAGTTTTGCCTTATTTCTGTGACTGAACTGAAATAGATGGGATGAAAAAAATAGAAATGGGGGAAAAAAAACACAATTCATTCATAATTTGTCCCTGGAACACTGACAATATTTTGCAAAAGGACATGTTCCAACGGTGTTGTTTAATTAAATGATCCAGCAGCAACATCAAAACATATTACTGCCATTTTGTAAAACCCTCTGCCACTGGCTTCTGTCAACCAGGCTAAATGTTTAAAATAGCGCTGTTAGCTCACAATAATTTCTAATTTCAAAACAAGGTGTAGTGCAATGTTATTACCGATGTTATTTATCTTGTTCTATTGCTTATAAGAACAATAAAGGGTTTTTTATTTTATCGTTGGTGTTTTTTTCTCTCTTTTTTTTTACTCTTGTTGCCCTACAACAAAATCTTTTAAATCTATTTCAGCCCTCATGAGACCTGCAGCGTATGTTACTGTTTGTTGTTGTTTGTTACTGACGGCTTGAGCGGTCCACATGAATCCTGTGTCATTTTGAACATCAACTCCATCCATTAATTTTATTCCAATCCACTCTTTCATACAAATCTTCCTAAAGACTTGGGCAGTGGCTACATCTCTTAGATTTCTGATTCTGAAATATCACTTATCTCATTATTCAAAAAATATAAGTACGCAACTGTCCTAAAACTGGAATTGCCTTTTGCAACCCTGTAGTTTTATAAAATCCTTTGGAGATGAAGAGAAAGAAGAAGCTGTTAGTGTTAGCATCACTTGCGGCAGTAGCTCTGTTTCATTTTAAAGGATGAACAAAAACTAGCACTGAGCTTTTTCGCACTTGATTCCAACTGGAAACGGGAAGTAGCTTTAAAGACCGCAGCGAGCAGCTAGCTACGAGGCGGTAATACACTGCTCAGGTCGACCCTCGCATCAATAGGAAGCTTCAAGCTCTAGCCATCTGGCTAACAGCAATAACAACTGTGATTGGTTCACTTGAATAGAAAGAAACACTCCCCCAACACAAGTTGTAGTTGCCCTTTCTAGCCACTACGGTCTTCTCGGTCCTGAGGTCCTAATAGTTCTGCCCATGTAGAATAGAATAGAATGCCTTTATTTATCCCACATTAATGTGTAGTGCAATAGAAAAGAATATACTGTATGAATTAAAAATAAAGAAATAAAAAGATGAACTATTTCTGGAGTAAGAAAGGAGGAAACAATTCCATTTACTATTTGACCGAGTAGCTGATGAATCTCGCGAGCCTAGTAGAACTCTTCTCGACAGCTGTAGCAAGCGCTGCAGAAGGTTAAGAAAAATGAGAAAAAGACTTAAATTGAACAGAATTGCGTCTGATTTTGCCCTCATGTTTTCTCCTCCTCGCAGCGTTTGTCAGTCTGAGTTGCACTCCTGCAGCCATGGAGTGCGGGCGGTGGGGGGTGGTGTGGTGGAGGTGACCGGAGAGATTCTCTGATGAGCTTGTCCAGGTGAAAGGGTAATTGCTTCAAAGGGGATCAGACGGGGCGCGAGGCTGCAACCAGCTCGAGGGAGGGCTCGACTCCTCCGCGCCAGCACTTAACACCGCCTCCCCATCCGTCCGTCCGTCCGTCCGTCCGTCCATCCATCCCTCCATCCATCCATCCGCCCTCCTCCTCCCACAGCTCCTGCATGCCCAATGCCATTGCCATCACTCCCTCCACCACCCCCGTCCCCCACACCTACTTCCCCACCACCCCCAGACTCGTCTTGCTCTGCCCTCCCCCTTCCTCTCCCTCCTTCAAAGCGCCACTCGGCAGCCTCTTCAGAAATTACAATCGCTCAGGGTTTAGGCAATTTGACCAGATGCGGTGCCTGCATGTAAGGATTGGGAAGGTGAGGAGGGGGTGGTTGGGACTGCGGGGCGAGCCTTGGGGGGGATTGGAATGAAATTACCAATTCAATGGCTGAGGCGGCGCACGGCGGAGGCAAACCATGGACATAAAATGAGGATTATCCGATTTTAGGTGGGAGTGAAAAGTGCCACATCAAGCCTCAAGTCGACGCGGACTAACGCCCCCAAGTTTGCTTTGACGACAGTCTAAACCAAAATATATGTGTCTTGTTTTTTTTTGGCCAAACCCACTCACTGTTTTGGTGAAAAAACGGGGAGATTTGTGGGGAACAATGTAATATAAGCATTTCATTCATCTTCATTGTCTGATTTCTGCATGGAAGTGAGTGGGCTGTCAAAAAAAGGAGAAAGTCCTCCCGCCGGCTCGTGACATTTGATCATTTCTGTAGGAAATACTAAATGCACGGCTCAGAGTGATCACTTGCTCCCGAGTTACCAGAGAGCTGAGTTTCCACACATATTGTGCTACAAAATGCAAACAAATGACATCAAGGTGTTGACAAACTTTAAATTCGAAGAGGAATGCTGCTGTTTAAGACGGTGGGAAAAAAAAACATTTTTGCACTGAAAATATGTGACGTGCAGGGGGCCATCGGTCAGAAATGCCTGGAGGAGCTCTCCACTTCTGAAACAGTGGCGAATGTATTCTGAGAGGGAAGCCTCAGGAAAATACCTGATTTTCCTCTCCATCATGGGTGGAAGGATGGCTCTGGGCTCTAAGACCACTCAAGTGTTTCCTGGTTTGTGGTAGGAATACAAGTTAAAGCAGAGGGCAGGATGCTCGAATCGTATGCAAGGAAGACGATGACAAATACTCTAACTTCAAGATCTTCACACCGACAGCCACATTTTAAAAATGCAAGAAGGAAAATACCACATTGGTCATCACCCATCAAGGCAAAGGGACGACAGCTCAAAGAGGGCAGACGTCTCACCTTGATGATGGTCTCCGTCACGCGGATGGCGTGGAAAAAAAATAAAATAAAAAATAAATAAAAAAAGAACCGAGCGTAGAGCCGATTCTAATGCAAGCCAATGAGTCCGATAAATCACAATCATTCTGCGCGCAGTGACGAATGGCGGCGATGCTAACTAAGACCATTCATCAAGCCGCCATCAGTTATCCTAAGGTGGCTTAATGTTTCATTCCCCCAGACCTCAGAGGAAGCGGACAGCCATCCCTCATCGCGACCGACCACGAGAGCTCCACACACATTTCAATCTTGTCTTGTCATCTCTCTCCCCCCGAGGTGCGGACACACTCTCTCCAAATCATCATTTTTATCAGCCCCAGTAAACCTTGAATCCTGGGCAGCACTGGAGGAGATGCAGATTCTTTATGAACTGAGGCAAAAAAATAAAACAACAACAACAAAAAAATCCCTCCAGCAGAGCGAGCTGCATTTTTTTTCATTTCATTTCATTTATTTTTTTGGGGCGGGGGGGCGGGGAGGGGTAGTTGGGAACAGTTATGGGGACGGCAGAGACAAGGCTAAACAGGGTAGCTGCAATGACAGCAGGTCTTTCAGCGCGTCCGCTTACAGTAAATTAGCATTCGAGCTGCAGCACGCATTTAGCACTCTGCGATTGGGTTCAGCAGAGGCCTCGCCCAGACTGTCCCTGGGGGAAATGACGGCTGCGGTACAGCAGCACGATGGGCGGGACCCGGCTGTCAAAATTAGATAATAAAGCACCGCGGCGCTGGCGGATAAATGCGCGCGAGAGGGCATCCATCTTGCAAGCGTGTTGCTGAAGAGGATGCTGCTAAATGACAGCCAGGGCTGCGTGTGTGTGTGTGTGTGTGTGTGTGTGTGTGTGTGTGTGTGTGTGCACGCGTGTTTGTGTGTGACTGTGTGTGCACGCGTGTTTGTGTGTGTGTGTCTCAGAGACGAGGTGCTGTTTGGAGCCAATGGGAAACCAAGTTTTCTTTACGGCTTAGCTTGGCCATCTACAAAAAAAAAAAGAAAAATCTTATTCAAAGACACATGATTTGTGAAGTGTTTGTGCAGAGGAGATGGAAGGCGTGCAAGTGCATCGAGGACTTAAAATGAAAAAAAGAAAAAAGGTGGGAGCATCAAGGAGGAGGAAGACAAGAGACGAGCGACGTGGTGAGAGATGAAGGAAGGAAATTAAATGTCGGCTGGGCACTTAACCTTTCCCTAATAATGTGCGGCCTGCTGAACCAGCAGAGTCCCTGATGTTTTATCAATACTCCTAATTAATGTGCAGCTGCCATATTTTTGACAGCGTTTGTACAATATGGCTGAGTAATGCAATCGATAACACAAGTATTTATATTCCTTATCCGTCTCTGGTTGAATTTTCCGTGTAAATTCTCTAGTTTCCCATAAAGAATGTACATCATGACATTCACGTTTTTTCCCCCGCTCCCTGCTGTTATGAATCGAACTAACCTAAAAGGCAGTAGGGACACTGGGCTTTTCTCGCAGATTCTTCTTTAAAAGCTCCAATCGGAATACTTAGTTCGACGTAGTATTGAGTTCGGATCAGGAGGAGAAACTGATGGGAGCTGTAGCCAGGGTTTGGTTCTGATGAAAACAGAAAGTAATGGCAGCTGCTGCTTGGATATGGCAGTTTCATCAGAACTAGACAACATTTTCTAATTAAAAGAGGAGCAAAGGATGACGCTGCACCCAATAAGATTGGTACAATCAATATTTTTTTGAAGTCTTCTCCCCATGTCCAACATCTCTTTACCAAAAACGTGTTGGTTAAAATTAAATGAGTAAGGAAGACTCACAAAAATGGAAAAGGAAAGGAGAAAGAGGAAGTGAGAGCACGCAGCTATACCACACAGAGCGGAGGGCAGGGTGACACGACACAGCTGAAATCCAAATACTTCCATAAACAGAACGGCTAAGAAATCCGACAAAACTAAACCCTCGACCTGCTGGTGTGTCTTAGTCACGCTGCGATGTAACAAGCAGCAAAGCGGCTACCTCTGATTCTGAAACATTAAAAGGTCAAACCAAGTTGTGAGGAGTTTCTTATGTAGGAAGTGAATCACAGTGAGAAAACAATAGTCGTCCGGTGACGACTGCGATTCGCTTCTGTGAATCAGTGACATAACTAAAGCTCTAATCAGTTCACTTCAATCAAAGGGATGGGATTTCATTCTATGTCCTCAGAAGGTCCAAGCACATAAAAGCTTAAAACTGTTTTCTTCCCCCAAAAAACAAAGAGGCTATTCCGAGTTTGTCCAAAAGCAAATAGTATGAATCATCCTCTATTTTGACGTCATTGTCTGCATCAGTAGAACCTTTCTTATGGTCCTTTGCATGCAAGTAGCCCGGAGAGATGCTCTACAAATATAGATATCTCTCCTTTAATCATCCGCCGTTCATTCTCCCCAGTCCACATTGTGCTCGCCATTGTGAACAGTGCGTCTGCCTCTTGATTAATGGCTTTTTCACAGAGGTGCCGCTAATGGTTCTTTAATTGCTCTGACTTCCTCCTCAGCCTTCCAGGGTTGTTTTGTCCCCTCCCTCCTGCTCTCCCCAGCTCCTCTTCCTTCCACAGCAGGAGAAAAGCTGTTTATATGCCACGGGGGAGGGGAAAAAAGTGTTTTCTATGATGCTTCTATTTGCCAGGTACGCTCTTATGTTGGAGCGTTAATAACTTGTGAAGAGGCTTCTTGAGGACAAAGCAGCCCAACCATTCATTGCAGTGCCTGTGGTCGGACGGAGGGTAAGCAGGGGATGCGTTACATATGAGAGGGCTATTTTTGAATTACAAACGTTCGTATCCATGGACGACATACATGTGGAGGCTGTTTATCAGGATGAGGGAAGAATATAATGTAATCCAGTAACATGCAAATGTAATGTAATGTAATATGTATGTATAGACATACACACAAAGTGGAAGCAGTTGGGAAGGACAGAAACTCAGTGGTAGGTCATGTAAAACCACAAAGCAGGGTCAGGGAGTGCTGAGGCGTGCAGTGCGCAGAGCTGGCCAACTTTCTGCATAGTCTATAGCTGCAGACCTCCAAAAGTCATGTGATCTTCAGAGCAGCTCAAGAACAATGCATAGAGAGTTTCATGGAATGAGCAGCTGCAGCCGAGCCTCACATCACCAAGCACAATGCAAAGCGTCACTGGACTCTAGAGCAGTCAAGGCATGTTCCCTTCTCTGTCTGGCAATCTGATGGATGAGTCTGAGGCCCTGTTTGCACGTGGTCATTTCATGAGTTTTTCGTATTCCGATCGGCAAAAAACACACAAAGTAACCGAGTGCAAACAGTCCAAATCCGTTTTGTCATCCGACTACCAAAACCACCTCGGTATTCGCAGCGCATAAAAACGCATTCGTCACGGACGTGCGAACAGAATGCGAGCTGCTTTGATTGGTTGACAAGCACAAAGTATGAATGGGAGGGAAAGAAAATATTTGGGAGTTTTGATTGAGTATTGCAGTCATCATGGTAAATGTAACGCCTAAAATGAGATGTCATGAAGCCAAAAACAAACCCAAAAGAGGATTTAAAGGCGCAAAGACTATCGTACCGAAAAAATAGAGACGGTTAAAATAAACGATTTTCCGAAATCTTTATCAAATAAGTGCATTATTGTGCCAAAATAACAGTTGAAAAACTTGCATCCAGTTTGAGACAGAGAATATAAAATCTAATGTCAGATTCATATGATGTTTGTGGCTCAATTTGGAGACCTGAGCACTCCCACTCACTAGTCTCACTAGTCTCACCCAAGCTGTTTTAGCCAGTTCCCTCCATATTGATCTCCAGGTTTGTACTTTAGAAGAGACAATTTATTAGATGTACTACAATATAGTCCATTCCTAGAATCATCAATACAAAATTCTGGCATGTTAGAGATTGAATTTCAGCAACTGTTGCACAGGTGTTGATGGGTTGGCAGCCGGTCACCTGACACAATTACCTGTATTTGGTACCATCAATGGCCACGCCCTCCAGTTTTGACACGTCAAGAGATTAGATCTACCTCATTTTAGACCCTCCGGCTTGGGAGTTTCGCTCTTTGCACTCACTGTTTTCAATTCCATCTGATCAATCAGGGAGGAAAACGCTCAGATTTAATGTTGTGTGATTACTGCAGGCTAAGAGTCATGCTGCAACGAGCTAAAGGTCTGTAACTGCACAAAGGCCCTGTTTGCACGTGGTCATTTCATGCGTTTTTCGTATTCCGATCGGCAAAAAACACACAAAGTAACCAAGTGCAAACAGTCCAAATCCGTTTTGTCATCTGAATACCAAAACCACCTCGGGAGGTGGTTTTGGTATTCGCATCGCATAAAAACGCATTCGTCACGGACGTGCGAACAGAATGCAGCTCAGTCCACATTAAGGACCGCCTACTCCACTCACCTCTCCCGTGTACGTACTTGGTCGGCGCCCCAACTTCCGGCGTCGTCATTATAAAGTTACAGACAAGATGCGAAAACAAATAATTTTTGTTAGACTCTATTATTAGCATGCTAATAAATTTCATTCCGCATTATCGTATTTTGTCAGCGGAGCAGCGGTCGCAGTTTCCCACATATGAGATTAAATGTGCAACGTTGCATCCGAAAATTTTCCAGCCACTGTTGATCCGAAAATAAAGTGGTCACCACTCTGTCCCACCAGTCGTTACTCCTCGTTCCGATCCATACGAGCTGCAGTAGAATTAAAACCAGTGACTTGATACAGTCCGCAAACAGGAAGTTGATTCTTATTCGCTGTCATGTAAAACTCGCCGTGGTTTTGCGCTTTACTGCCCCCTGTCGTTAAAAACGGAAATGACGCATGTTGCATTTGCATAGTTTCTGCAGGGGGGGGGGGGGTGTAATGCGATCACAAATGGCACGCTAGAGACGCATGTTAATGCTACGTGCGAACAGATGCTTCGAGATGCGTTCTCGTGATCCAATCCCCCAAAACAGTTACAAGTGACCAAGTGAAAACAGGGCCTGAGGGTTAGGATTTAGCGTAGGGATTTAGGGGGGGTAGGGTTAGGGGGAATAGGGTTATGGTAGGGGGTTAGTGTTAATTTGGGCGGTTGCCAGGAGAACTTGTGTCCGCATCAGCTCAGTGGTGTAGTGGTAGAGTGTCTGCCCTGAGAGTGTTATGTTGTGGGTTCAAACCCCAGCCGATCATACCAAAGACTGTAAAAATGGTACCCATTGCCTCCCTGCTTGGCACTCAGTATTTGGGGTTGGACTTGGGGGGTTAGATCACTCAATGATTCCTGGGCGCAGCACCACTGCTGCCCTTCGCTTCCTCAAGGGATGGGTAAATGCGGAGGACAAATTTCATATCCTTGAGGATGTGACAATCAGTGGGACTTTAACCTTTGCTTTGTGTAAAGTTTGGTGATGGTGGAGAGTTTAGTTTCAGCAAAAGGAACTCCTAATGCTGCAGCATACCAGAACATTTTGGACAATTCTATGCTCTCAACTCTCTAGAACCAGTTTGGAGATGACCCCTCCCTACTCCAACATGACTGCGCACTAGTGCACAAAGCAAGGGCCATAAAGACATGAGTCGGGTTTGGTGTGGAGGAACTTGAATGGCCTGCACAGAGTCCTGACCTCAACCTGATAAAATCCCTTCGAGGTTTCTTCCCCCTGGAGTTTTTTCCCTGCTACTCTCACTTCATGGTCGCTCTGGAGGCTTCCCTAGTTATGTGGAGGTTTACTGAAAGGGCATTGGTCGTTACTCAGGCTACATGCTGAAAAGCTAAGTCATTTTAGACTATTTATGATTGGACCGTTTTGCACATGAAAAAATGTGTCTTGGAGATATTGGAGCGATGCGGAACATGATTCATATAGAGGCAGCGAGCCATCAGCTGAACATTACTGCCACAGACATGCTGAGTGTGATGAGACACACACACAGCTCTGTATCAATCTGGACTGAACCTTTTTACATCATCTCACACTACGGTTGGTTATTTGATTAGACAGCTAGCAGATAGCTACTGCGGCTTGATGCTACCTGACAATCCACTCAATTTTAATCCGATTAAATAAGGAGGCTATCAAACATATTTGATGGATGGATGGAGATGCGGTAGTGTAGGGAATGGTTAGTCCTACCGTTAAAAAAAGGTTGTGGGTTTGATTCCCACTTTTGCACAAGGCAAAACTTTGCAGGGTGTCCAATCAAACAAAGAAATTTTGATTAATAATAGGTGCACTCATGTGAATAATGCAAATATTTTTATTCCTATGTCCCTCTGTCTATGCATACATTTGTTAGTTTATGCAAGAAAAAATATCAGAGGAACTGGAAGACAATGAGTTTCCATGAGTGACCTAAGGAAAGAAGACAGTGGTGCTTCTGAGTGTAGAACCACACTATTAAAATCCAACTGTGGCTATTCTGTGTCAGTTTTGGGGGGTTTTGGTTGCAGGGCATCTTTCATATGATTTCAAATGGAACTCAGCCAAAGCTGCAAAAACGCTCAAACATTATAAGTGATTTCACATTACGTTATTCACAGCGTGAGCTTTCCACTGTGAGGGCCAATGCAATTCAAGGCGGAAGCACCCTGAGTCTGGCATTCACAGTAGAGCAGAGGACGACATGCAGCGTAGACGAAGTTTGAAGAAGGGCCCGGTTAATGCTCCCAACGTAAATTAAGGGAAGGAATAAGAATATATATATATGTACATATATATATATATACATATATATATATATATATATATATATATATATATATATATATGTATATATATATATATATATATATGTATATATATATATATATATATATGTATATATATATATATATATATATATATATATATATATATATATATATATGTACATATATGGCATTTTTTGCAAAGCTTTTTACAAGACTTCCATAATATATCCAAGCATATTTGGCCACACTGAAAACTGGCACAAACAGATCCTATCTGACAAACATGATCAAACTGAAAGAACAACTTTGCTGTTAAACTGTCCACACCGTTGTGTCAGTTTGTCGTCTTCCTGCTGCTTTAACCTGCTGGCTGCCAAAAACCTGCCTTTTATTCCCCCTAGAAAAACATTTTTCCTGCCACATTATAACATCAAACATCGATGCCAGGATATACGTAAACGTGTCTGAAGTTCACAAAGTTTAGCCTTGTTTCATGCCTATATAAGGTAAAACCTTCACACGGTCATTTACATGGTGCACTAAACATCACACAACCTGGCAGAGATGCTCCGAGCAGCTGGCCGCTGATCATTATCACTGACTGGCTGGTGGTCTCAAAAAACAGGTCCAACGGGACGAGTCAAAGCCAGACGGTTGATTTTATTAATGAGCTCTGCCATTTTCCCCCGTCCTGTTTTCCTTTTTCAAAAGGCAGAAGTTTGACCGGAATCTGTTATTTTCATACACCTTTAGAACAACGGCAAGATCCAGCGGCAACAGGGTTGTGCGGTGGAGTGGGAGTGCCGCTCTCACATAATTAGCATAAGCACGGACGCTGTGACGCTGATTAGTGGTGTTGGCTGCTCTTTCAGTCATGTCGACGCGGTTAAGAGCGCGCGTGACGCAGGCGGCGCTGATTAGAAAGCTGACCGGGCCTCATCTCCAGCCGCTGCCGCTGCACCCCAGGGGGTCTCTTTGAAGACGAATGATGGTGTTTTCCATCAGCACACGCCTGCCCAGGTTCAGAGCAGAGGCAGCAAAGAGCAGGAGGAAATGTCCTTAAAATATCCAGCAGAAACGGAAGGTATGATTTTGTGCAATCACGTCATTTTTGATTAAAAGTAGTTATTAAATTATGACTTGTTAAAATTAAAAAATATGAGTCAATCCACCTCTTTTTGGGCATTTTTTCTTTCTCACGGAATTCAGTCACACAGATTATTTTTGTCTCATATCACTGCAGACCAAGAAATCCTGGATGTTAACAATAAAATAAATACAACTGGAACTGAACCATCTGGTGATAGGATCATTGGTTGATCAGTATGGTAATCGACTGCTCACACTTCCCATGAAGCGAAATGGAGCCCAACTCTAGCATGGACGCTGCCATAGAGGCAGTTTAATCTTAACTGGATGTCCTTTTCAGACAAGCAAACAGCAGGACTGAAGACCAACAGGAAGCCTCCTACTGCTGCTACTGCACTCAATTGACAGAAAGATATCTGATTGGTCCGTTTTGAGTTTGAATCTATTTATTACTATTTATTAACACTTTAGTGTAATTGGGACTTCCTTTCATTCATTGTTTTCTCATTACCAAGTGGAAATGTGAAATAAATAACTTTGGATTTCAAAAACGCTCATGGTCAGTCAACCTTGAGCCAATTTCCATTTGAAAACCATGTATCTTGAATTATGTCTGCAATAATACAGAATCAATTAATTCCATTTAACCTACATATATATGGCAAAATACTATTTTAACCATCCTTATTTTGTCCATGAGAAAGAAAAGTCAATCAATAAAAACAACAAAAAATAAAAACAAATCCTGAAGGCTGTGAGCAACCACAACCCTGGGAAAAAAAAATAAGGCGAGCCAAGTAATAAATCCTCTATTTTTCAGCGGCCGCGACGCTGGTGGCCGCTCGTTTCTCCATTTCCATCTTTTCCTTGTGCGCGACGCGGGAGGTGGGGGGGTTCGGGCGGGCATATCGTTAATAACAGAATAGTGATTCATCATTTAATTATGATTTGACAAATGCTCGCGCCTTCCCCCGTCCTCGGCATCCTCCTCCCTTTCAATTCTCCGCTCTGCCAAACTGTCACGCACTCCCCCCGTGGGATTAATTCGAGCTGTCTGTCTTTGTGAGGCTGCCGGCGCTCTCGGGGCGGCGGGTGCACGACACTGTCAATGAACAGAGAGCCTGACACTTCCAGGGGAGCCGCGCGCAAGACGCACGCTCCCCGGCTCGCCTTGTTATTGTTTTCACCTTAACCCCTTCCTGCCTACCTGGCTGCAAGTGCACGTGCGCGAGCGCCACCTTCTCCTCCTCTTATCTGCTCCGTCTCCTGCCTTCTCTCCCTCTTTTATGCTTCTCGCCCGTGTCTCTCGGTTTCCTGTCTCGCCTCCTCCACGCTGTCTATCCCTCTCCACCACCACCCCTCCCTCCCCCATTCTCCCTCAGCCTTCACAGGGAGAGGAAAAGTGGGGGGACGGCGGCGGCGGGAGGGAGACGCCACACACAAAGGAACCGTCTCTCCTGCGGGTTGAAGGCAGAGCAACAGGATGAGGAGGAGGGATGTGGGGGGAATAAAAGTGCAGCGGATCAATTAGAATATTTATCGCGTTGTTGATAAAAGTTGAGAGCCGCCGCCTTCCGTTTTCTCTCTCCTTTTTTCTGCTTTTTTTTTTTATTTTTAAGAGCCCGGCGGAGCAGCCGGGACGACTAAAAGCCCAACAGACCCCCGTCTTCTTTTTTTATGCCCCTGCCGGAGCCTCCCGGTGCCAAGTGACGCTAATGGGTGGCCATTAAAACAAGGCATGTTTGAGTTTAGCCGGAGCGTCTGCGCAGCCAAATCCAGCAGGCCTTCGCCCCAGCTGGAGGAGATAAGGTTTAATACCAGGCGCGGGGGCCCAGCCTTATCTCCCCCGGCTGATAGAGGGGAGGCGAGGGGAGGGCAGGCGAGGAGAGAAAACAAGAGGGACAAAAAACAAGTGTCTTGCAGGGACCCTGGCTGGCTGGCTGGCTGGCTGGCTGGCTGCGTGAGTGCGTCCTCCCGCCGTTGGCATAGAAACTAATCCACGTTCACATTTAGCACCTGACTCTTTTTCTTTCACCTCTCCCTCTCTGTCTCTCTCTCTGCCTCTCTGTCTCTCTGTCTCTCTCTCTCTCTCTCTCTCTCTCTCTCTCTCTCTCTCTCTCTCTCCATGGCCATGGTGCAGAGGGAGCAGGGGGGTGGACGTGGGGAGGGGGGAGCGTATCTGCCAGCGCGCTCCGTCTCATAATGAGGCTTGTGGGAGGGAGGGAGGGAGGGAGGGAGAGAGGGAGGGGAAGAGCAGCGGAGAAGGGAGGGCGAACCTGCTGGGTGGTTGCCTGCCTGACACCCTTGGCCTGGAAAATCCTGCTGTGTGTGCGTGTGTGTGTATGTGTGTGTTGGAGGAGTAGGAGAGGGAGGACAAAACGCATTCGCACACACCTCGCTCCACACCGCCACCGCTGCCGCCGCCACTCTACCCCCTGCTGTTCCGGCACACCTGGAGGACGGCAGACAGCATTGGAGACGCGATCGATCGAGCCGCAGAACACACAGAAAAGTATCTGCCGGGAATCGCCAAATGATTCTGGGGCCAGGGTTTGATTTTTCCCGGACGGTTTGTTAATCCCGTCATGTCCACGTTTCTGTTTTTATTTTGTTTTTTTGCTGTTGTTTTTTGTTTTGTTTTTTGTTTTTTTGCTCATCACAAGGCACAGCCGCGCAACGTCCAAAGAGTCTGAGCAAGACATCTGGCTTTTAGTTGGGGTTTGGGAAAATATATTTATTGGGAAGAACCAGAGGCGGGTCGTAGATCTTACCATGTCAGGACAGACACCAGGTGTCTTTGACTCAGGCAAGATCTGTAAGGGGATGAAAGAGAACGTGGTTGTTGTAAGCAGTGGGGAAGGCAGACATTGTGTTCCAGGTGGGCCAGCACAAAGTTAGATAGATCCGTCTTTTATTAGAAAAAAATAAAATTGAATAAACTTGAGGAGAAAGTGAGGCGACCAACCCTTTTCACTTGCATTATAAAGACAATACAAGCCAAGCGCTGCCTAGTCAGCATGTTCAATTAAAAGAGCTCAGCAGGTTCGGCACAACAGTACAGACACAAAACCTGGCCTTCCTCCTCCTAGGCTCTTGCTCTTTTCAAACAACACGTCAAGGAACGTCTTTGAGCTGCTGGGTGAAAAGTCCGTTAGCTAAGCAAACTGTCAGTGTCAAAGCAACCAACCTCTCCCACTTAGCTAGTCACTTTCACAAGATTGGAGTCAGCTCTGTTCCAGAGAGATGTACCTCACACTGGTTTCAACAGTTTTGCTTTAAACACATGAAAAATTAAGCTGTCATAACAAGTCAACAATAAATGAATTTTAGATTTAATTCTTGATGTTTTCAAATGACTGTAATGGTGAAGCAATATACATGCCACTATACAAGTTACTGATGAAGTGTATTCTCTTCTATTCAAGGTCACATTTTTTTTAAAAAAGCAACACTAGGCCTGTGTCAACAGAGCTGTTACCTAGAAAGTTACCTAGAACTTCAAACATTACCCTCCAAAGTCCACACGGTGACACGACAACAGAAGAAACAGCAGCGGTGCTTCTGATGAACACGTTGACTTCCAATTGGTTCTCAGTGGAAACACACTACTGTGGACATTCATCCAAATGCAACTCAGCCACAAATACCGCACTCACATATTTGCATGCACAGTAATGGCCGGGACCTCAGTAAGACTCAGAGTGAGGGGAGTGGAGGTCCTGCAAGCTAATGTCTTCAGTAACTCCTCAACTGGGGCTTATTTATTTGGTTATAAGTTGTATCCTTCAGCTGCAATTCACACTCACTGATGAATTATCAGCCATTTTTTTCAACATGATGTTTGATTTGTAGATTTATAGCAGGATTATTTATTATTTATTATTTATTTAGGATGACAGAAAAAATCTAGGAGCTCAAATATAGGATCTTGTTTCCTTGAATTCAAACTAATTCAATCAGAATTTAACATCTTTAAGCAGCCCCCCACTTTTATAAGGAGACGTCGCCGCAGCCGAGCTCATTAGGCTGCAATATGGCACCACGCCGTTTGTTTGACAGCAACAGACTGTGACACTCACATTAACGTAGATCACTTCCACGGCAAACACGAGCGCACGTAAACACGGTGCCATGCGCCGGATGGCCTTGGCGAGGTGTTTGTTTTCCTCCCCTGACGTGGGTTACGCTCCCACGTCACTCCCGCTTCCTCGACGGCGCTCGCCCGTCCTCCACCCCTCCCCCACTCCACCAGTCCCCACCAACCCCTACCCAGCCCAGCCCCCACCAACCCCTACCCAGCCCAGCCCCCCCACCCCTTGCAAGTCTCTGGCTGTGACATCAGTCGGCGAGCGCCATCTCACCGCTACCTCCAAAAAAAGCCTCTTTAATTTGTGTGTGTGTGTGCACGTGCGTGCTCTCTCTCGCTCTCTCTCTCTCTCTCTCTCTCTCTCTCTCTCTCTCTCTCTCTCTCTCTCACGCAGTACAACAATGGTCTCTCAAGGCTCTGGGAGGACGCCGCTGTACGCCCGGGGTGACGAGCTTTCCCGTGGCCGTCCTTCAACCTTCCTCCACTCACGAGGCCTCTCACCAGAGCCCTCAGCTTCGCCGCCGCTTCACCGCCGCCCGTGTCATAGCTATTGTCCCTAATTAGGGATTCAGCTCCAGAGTCCCATTCAATTAACGTGGCGCCACAATGCGCCACACATTCACCTCACTCTTCACCTCTTCACCCTTTCCCTTGTAGCCCTAAAAAGCTTTCTGCGCAGGAGTGTGCGCCCAGAGAAGCCGAGGTAATATATATATATATATATATATATATATATATATATATATATATATATATATATATATATATATATATATATACATATATATATATATATATATACATATATATATATATATATATATATATATATACACACACACATATGAGAAGAGAAGAAGGGAACAAAATCGTATGTTTCAGACAATAATTCACACATTTGTGTGAATGAAGGGGATTTTATTTTGTTAAATTAATTACAAATTAATTACAAAAATGTGGCCACTGATGATTTAATTTGGTAAAGTTGATCATGTGCTCTGCCTCTGTTGCGCCCACATCTTGGAGTTGTTTCAATTCCTTTGATCTTTAAATCTCAATTTCAGTCCAAAGGAGGAGTTTCTGATGACATCAAAGGTCACGAACTTGGAAAATTTAACTTGATGTAAAAGCTCTGAAAATGCCACTATAGCTTTTAGTCACGTGGTCTGGGATTTTTGCCATTACAAAGTCATATCAGTCTAATAGTATTGCACAATGTCTAAGTGCTTAGATGTTGCTTTTGAGCTTTTACACGCAAGCTGTTCTGTCATGTAGTTTTATGTGCAGCTATGGGACAATATAGCCACAGACACATACACCTTTTCCGAACTTACAAATAGAATGTTTGTAATCTATTATTACAATCATCATCATCATCATTACTTTTTACCATTTATACATCTGGGGCTTTGTACAATTCCTTGGAGCCTCATTGTTAGGAAATCAAAGGTTGTTCGTTTTTTTACTCTTCCTTTCTTTGCTATAATTCAAGACATGCAGCTTTGCAGCTAGCGTGGATATTGAACATAAACATTATATAAGTGTGACTACCCCCACACTGAACTGTAGCTCTATTGCTCAGGGTGAGCTGGTGTGGCAGATGAGGTACCTACCAAATCTGAAAGATGTATTTCGCATACCTATTTGGTAAATGGGGCCCTATGAAATATTTAGGAGTGGAAGGATCCTTCCAAAAAAGAACAGAAAGCTTGACCTCAAGGTTGCAAGGTGACTGCATGAACCTTGCGTCCGACATAAGATTTTTCCCCGAGTGATTTGCAACAGCAGGATGCTTTCTTTTCCTGTGAGAGGCAACACTTGACACTTGTCACTGCCCTGTTGGGGGCCACAATCACCCTTGTTCTAAACTTAACTATTTCCAAAGCCATTCGGGAGAAAGGAAAAGCCTCTGGTGTTGTTCCCTTGATGACAAGCTCTCACCCTGTTCCACTGAAACTGATGCCGTTGCTGATGTTTAGAAGCTCGCAGCAGCAGCTTCCCATTTTTTCACACAGTTAATCCCCAAGCAGCAGGAAGCGTCTCCTTCTTTTCAAGGGAGCTGATTGGTTGTGCAGCACTCAAAACATCCAAAAAGATTCAGGAGTTGTTGTTGTTGTTTTTTCAAAGCAGAAATGCAAGAATTCACACTCTGGCCAATTTCATCAATCTGGCTAGGCGGCAGCGTTCAAGAGCACGAGGAACAACAATGGCCAGACCACTTCATTGGTTCTTCAATCGCTGTCTTAGAAAAGTGTCACTGCTCAGTCCAGGTTTCACACTGCAATGCGGAAACAAACATGGAAATGGTTTTCACGCTAATCAAATAAACTTCCAACATTAGCACAGGCATGAGGTCTTGTTGCCGTGTGCATGGTGCCTTTAAGAGCTATGACTTACCCTCACCTGAACCAATATTGTATGAGTTTGTTTCATTCCAATACTGTTTGCCAGTCTGTCGCAGCAGCGGCAGAGTGTCACTCTGCCCGTGTTTCCCGAAACTTAATGGAATTGATGCCACGCAAAGCGACAGACACTGTAAATACTCAATCATTGTCCAAAATGTGAGCAACATGGAGTCAGTTTAAGCACAACAGGTACTGCTTTTTTCTTGTTGTTTTTATGGTTGCATCTAAACTTATAATTGAACTGAATTGACTTCTAATTATAAAGCCTAGTAATCATTCAGTGTATGTCTTGGATGACTTTTTTCTAAGACCAAAGGTCATAGTCATAAATATCCACCGTCTGTCTCCAACAGCCTCCAAGGCAGCAGCAACGGCCACTTGGTAAACTTTCCCAAGTACCTCTGCTGATCTCTATGGCCCTGTTTGCACTTGGTCACTTGTAACTGTTTTGGGGGATTGGATCACGAGAACGCATCTCGAAGCATCTGTTCGCACGTAGCATTAACATGCGTCTCAAGCGTGCCATTTGTGATCGCATTACATTCATTTCCGTTTTTAACCACTAGGGGCAGTAAAGCGCAAAACCACAGCGAGTTTTACATGACAGCGAATAAGAATCAACTTCCTGTTTGCGGACTGTATCAAGTCACTGGTTTTAATTCTACTGCAGCTCGTATGGATCCGAACGAGGAGTAACGACTGGTGGGACAGAGTGGTGACCACTTTATTTTCGGATCAACAGTGGCTGGAAAATTTTCAGATGCAACGTCGCACATTTAATCTCATATGTGGGAAACTGCGACCGCTGCTCCGCTGACAAAATACGCTAATCCAGAATGAAATTTATTAGCATGCTAATAAACGAGTCTAACAAAAATTATTTGTTTTGGCTTCTTGTCTGTAACTTTATAATGACGACGCCGGAAGTTGGAGCGCCGACCAAGTACGTACACGGGAGAGGTGAGTGGAGTAGGCGGTCCTTAATGTGGACTGAAGTCGCATTCTGTTCGCACGTCCGTGACGAATGCGTTTTTATGCGATGCGAATACCAAAACCACCTCCCGAGGTGGTTTTGGTATTCGGATGGCAAAACGGATTTGGACTGTTTGCACTTGGTTACTTTGTGTGTTTTTTGCCAATCGGACAAAACAGCTTGGGTGAGACTAGTGAGACTAGTGAGTGGGAGTGCTCAGGTCTCCAAATTGAGCCACAAACATCATATGAATCTGATATTAGATTTTATATTCTCTGTCTCAAACTGGATGCAAGTTTTTCAACTGTTATTTTGGCACAATAATGCACTTATTTGATAAAGATTTCGGAAAATCGTTTATTTTAACCGTCTCTATTTTTTCGGCACGATAGTCTTTGCGCCTTTAAATCCTCTTTTGGGTTTGTTTTTGGCTTCATGACATCTCATTTTAGGTGTTACATTTACCATGATGACTGCAATACTCAATCAAAACTCCCAAATATTTTCTTTCCCTCCCATTCATACTTTGTGCTTGTCAACCAATCAAAGCAGTCACACATCTTCAGAAAAAAAAACAAAAACACTGTGCATCGTTTAATATTTATCACAATGCGACGGACGCGTTTCAATATATCCACAAAAAGGTGGGCTCATTCAGACGTAAACAGCGGAATAAATATCATACCCGGGCGATATTAGGTGCGCTCGGTTTTGCAGCTGGAGCCTCACAGCGACAAACACCTCCAACTGGCTCATACTTATCTTTCCTCTGTGTCAAATGATTCAATTACTTACTCTCAAGCAGACAGGAAATTAGGGATTTTATGTATGAAGTATTTTGCAGGGGAGGGAGGCGTGAACAGGCTCCCTAATGAAGCAAGCCAGCCGGAGCTTATAATGAAGATATCTGAGGGACTGGGGAATTATTGCATGCTGACCTGAGGACCTTAAGCACACATTTATGAACACACACACACACACACACACACACACACACACACACACACACACACACACACACACACAATGCAAAGCCAATGCCAGTTTATCATACACCCATGCATACACGTGCGCCACCAAAATAAAGCCAATATCAATTTAAATATGCACATTAATATGCATATATTCAAAATAAAAAAGTCCCTCTGTCATTAATTTATCTCCTATCAAACAGCTGGGGTTTTTTTTAACAATTAATTCCTCCATCCTACTTTTAATCATATACTCATCCAATGTTGAAAATGCCAGTGTGGAGAAAAAAAGGAGTACAAAGAGTAGTTATGAAGTGAAGAGGTTATGGAATGAAGAATGTAAGATTTGTTGATAAAGACAATCAGCGGGACTTTAACTCAGTAACACAGACACTGCAAAAATCAAATGGGATTCAATCAGTGGCGGCGGCTGATCTTTCAAGGAGGGGAAGCTTACTTTCGTCTTACATCATGAAATGCATTTGTTTACTTATACGTAAATTCTACCCTCAATCCCTTTCTTTCAAGAAAATGATCTGTGACCTCTCTTGTACCAACGAGCCGTCTTTTCCAGGGACTTGACCAGTCTCCTCTCAATGGCCAGAAGAGCTAGGCTGCTTAAACTGCCTTGGCCCATTGTGATGCAGGTTTAAGACTTGAGCTGCTTTAAACAGGAGAAGCTCCTCTCTACACCTGCAGACGTAGCTCTAATTGTTGCCACTCATGCCAGGTTTGTACAGATGAGGTATTGCACTGTCCAACTCCATGTCTTTCAGAAACGGCAAGAAATCACACTGCTTTCCTTTGTTGCCCTGCAAGTCCTGGTTTGAATATAGGACTTGAAGTTCAGACCTCAGTCTGTCTGAATCAAAGCCATAACTTTTTAGGACACTCCTATTATCTGCCATTATGTGAAGCTTGCTGGCAGCTAGCTCGCTAGCTAGAGCTACTGCGCGAGGCTTGTGTGAAGTGTGAACACCTGTTGAGTGCTTTGTGACGGGGGAGAGGCTCAGCAGTTCCCGCTGTGTCAGAAGTCTCCAAACACAAGCAGCTACAGTCTACAAAAACACCAATATTAGATGCTAGAATTGTTGCTAGGCGTTTTTAACAAAGGCAACGTCGCTAAGAGGATCAGCAGAGTCTCCGAATCAACTCAAAACAACGGAATGAAAAACTTGAAAACTTCTTGGGCAGATGTTTATACTTTGCTGATTGGCTCATTTCACTGTCAATCAAAAAGGGGTTCAGCCTCAAACAGATCATCCAATCATCATGTAAAAGCCGAGCGTCCGGGCCAGCCGAGGCGAGCCCACTGCTCAGTCGACCCCCAGAGACGCTGAGCGCCCGATGGGCGGGACAAAGCCCAGCATTTATCCAATGAGCGTTGAGTTTCATTGCCGTGGAACAATCCACTCCATGCTTCCCCATTGAATTCAATGGACGCTCAACGTCTACACGGTCTAATCACTGTGACGCTGCGGGGATGAATGAGAAAGAAGTCGTGTCACTGTCAGTGACCTGCGATAAGTCGCTGATTCTGAACAAAAGATGAACGCGTTCCATCGCATATTTAGTCAATGAAATGTACACACAACAGTACATATTTCACCACTTATTTTCTGACATTTTCGGGGAAGCTGAGTTTCCCTTGCAGTCTTAGAGCAAGCGCCTCTGGATTCAAATTATGCTGCGCTGCTCTTCTTTTATGTTTTCAAAATTCATTTATATTTCTGTTAAAAACGTTCAGTCATTTTTGTGGCACAGACTTTCAATTTTGGGTTAACAGTAAATAACTCAAGCAAAAATCGTCTAAATATTGTGTAACTAAATGTGTGTCAACTTGAGATCAAATTGAATCATAACTGCAGAATTGAAGTTAAATGTGAGAATGCAGCATTACTGTTTGAACCTTTATAGTGAAGTTTTTTTTCTTCCTACTACTATTTTAAATATCAACAAGAAATGAGATAGTGAAGAGAGTAAAGATGATGAATTAATCTAACACACATAAACCAAAAGTTAATGTCTGATTAAAATGTGCCGCCATCGCTAAAAATACATTAGTTAGCTGGCGGATATTAATGTTAGCTGAGTGATGTTATGCTATTACATCATCATTTTGGCATTTGTTGAGTATCTAAAGGTCCACACCCAACTTCTGCATCTTTTAGATGATAATGCACTAAATGTTTGGATACTTCCAACACAAGTTTTCCCTTTTACGATCTGAAACTATTTTGCATTTAGTTGAGAAGCATAATTTAGCAGACAATGTCAGGTTAGCTAATGCATAGAAGGTAGCCATTTAGCTAAACCACTGCAACTGTGAAGACATCGCAAAAAAAACACAAAAAAAAAACACATAATGCTCACAACAAGCACACATCTAAAAAAAAAAAATCGAGAACGATACTTTGCACAATGGGCTGCCACATACAGTCTTGAACCTTGATTCGTGTATAGAGCGGTATTGATGGAAGTATCTGAGGCAGGGCAGTCCACCTGGTTCCGACAATCAACGCCAAGAAAGTGGCTGAACGCACGCAAGAATTGCGCCGTGAGGCCGTTGTATTTTTTTCCGCTGTGCGTATTCCCACCATGACGGGTAGCTGGTAATAGCTTCATTACGTGTGGAATATATTTATCCCCCCACAAATGTCAAACTGCTGCCGTCACTTCATGGTTGCTACGGCGGCGGGCAGTGCGGCAAGAAATTATCCCATGGGCATATCGTGCTAACGCGTTAATGTGCGAGCGTGGAGAATGAGCGCACGCACGCGCACACACACACACACGCACACAAACAAACAAATGCACACAAGCACACCTGTAAACATATAGCGAGCACCAGTGTGTCAGCGACTGTCTCCTCCTCTCATCACTTCCACATATACGCACTTCCTCTTCCTTCCCCTCCTCCTCCTCTCCCTCAACGCACCTTCTCTTCTCCTTACCCCTCCCCCACCACTATCCTCATGCAGTGCCTCCCCCCCTGCGATGTTGTGGCCGGCCCGTGACAGTAATTGAGGGAAGCTGGCCGGAACAGCGTGAAGATGGGGGTAGGAAGGGAAAGAAAATAAAAAAAAATGAAAAAAAGAAAAAGGCAGGCATGGGAGGAGTGAGAGATGAGAAGAGGGAGGGAGGAAGGGAGGGGGGGAAACCATTCATCTGAGACCCAGGGATGTGGAATGGCATATTACAGGTCTAATGTGTAATTAGATAGATAGGGAATAAGGTCAGTGTGCTCTGCCGGGGGAGGAGATGGCTGTCGGTGCAGTGCCATCTAGTGGTGCAGGAGCGCACATGGGGGCGGGAGGAGAGGGGCGGGGGCGGCGTCCTCAGGTGGACAATTAATGAGCGGATGGGGGTCAAATTAGAGGTTAACAATGATTTATGACGTGTTCTTTGCCGTCTGCATGCGCAATGTCCTGTGGGATTGTTTGCCTCGCAAAAACCCAGCGCAGAGCCGCGCAGACAAAGACTTTCTCTCTCTCTCTCTCTCTCTCTCTCTCTCTCTCTGTCTTTCTCTTTCTGTTGTGGTAGTTGCAGTGCGGAAGCGCCTTTTTAAACCTATTCATTTTTTCTTAACCGCTCCTCTGATAAAGACAGTTTGAATGGCAGGAACGGCAGCGTGCAGGCAGCTCTCTGCCGCGCGCGCACACGCAGGTGTTTGCGTGTTTGTTGTGGTAAAACGCTGTTAATGAGAGATCCACGCCCCACCCCCCCCCCACCACCACCACCACCTCCCCAACTCCCTCCTGCCCTCCCCCCAAGCCTGCTGACAACAGGTGTTTGGTCCAGACCTCTTGGAGACAGTCGGATCACATGACAGGATGCTGCTAAAGCCACCGGGCCAGCAGTAAATATGGAGAAATTACCGTCCCGGGGGCAGGGAAACAGTCTCTCCCTGCATTTAGCAGCCTTGTGTAATGCGTGTTTATCTGTCGCAGTCTGTCTGCAAAACTGTATATGCACTAAAAGAAAAAAAGAAAAAGAAAAAAAGGCCGCACTCAAAGACCAGGTCGAAGACATACCGCTTGGTTGGCACTATGATGTAAAATTGTGTGTTTACCTGCTTTTGAATGAGGTGAATAACAAATGGTGAAAAATGCCATTTATTTTAAATAGCAAAAGAAGAAACTCATCTAACTGTTTTATAATTTTCTATAATGTATTAGTAACATTTGCAATAGAGTTCCTGCTATCACCTGACAGGTTTAGAGGCCCGGTTCCATTCTCACGTGTTGCTGATCTGAGTTGATGGCACAGAAAACAGGATGCGAACGCCGTGTTGCCTGCATGTTTTGTTTCGGAGGTTTTTTTGCCCTCCGAAAGAAAGAACCATATTGCTGCTGGATGAGGAGAGCTCTCTGTTCTCTGTAACACACTGTTAAAAAAAAAAAAAAGAAAGAAAAAAATCAAACTGCTTAACATATTCACTCAAAACTTGCAAAAATTGAGCATGCATGCCTGCGCGTGCCTGTGTGCGCGCGCGCGCCTGTTTGCAGCCGGGGCGGCCCCACACCTCTGTCGTTCTTATTACATGGGCCAGTGAGTGCGCCGTCTCTCCGGTTTCACCCCGTCCCTCTCCGCCTGCTCTCCCAGACATCTCATATTGCCCGGAGGGACGGCGATGATGTGGGAGGCAGAGGAGACGTCGTGGGGTGACTACACACATTATCTGTCTGAGAGCGGCTGCAACCGCAAGCCTGCGAGCTCTCGCATTCGGTTTCGGCGATCAAACATTTCCTTGGGCTCGGCTGATGAGACGGTCCGTGATGAAGGAAGCTTACAAATCTCGCCCAGTCCAGAGTCTTAAAGGTCACGGGAAGCTTGGCAGTGTGGGGGAGGGTTGTAGGTGGTGGTTGGTGTGGTGGGGGGGTGCTCGACAACATCCACGCTTGTATTTGTCTATTTTTTTTTTCTCTCGCAAAAATATAATATTGTACTTGCTTAGGCTTCATATTGACTGCCTTGTAATGAATCTAAATCCGTCACAGCCATCCGCACATGGTTGGGAGGGAGAGAATACCACCAAGTCAAGTCACCTTGGTAAATTGAGAATCAATTCTGCCCCCTAGTGGTGGAATGGATCATCTACCAGGAAGCCACTTTCTTTTACAGTAATAAGGGGTGAGCTGAGGTTATATAATGATTGTAAAGGCGATAGTGGCGTGAAATCTGATAATAGTTTCAGTGTCATTTTATATCAGTTTATGCCAATTGTCTCTCTTCCAACTGTCCTGGTGAAACCCTGACAGAAGATAGACTCGACATGCACTGGTAACACACATTGGTAATCTTTTTTTTCAAGCTAGAACAATGTCAGTAATTGGGAATAAAATGTATTAGTATCAGTAGTAGGAGTAATACGTAGAAAGAAAAGCAAGAAAAGAAAAGGTAAACCAACTAGTAAGGCCACACCTTTGTAATTCTTTGTGTGTGTGTGTGTGTGTGTGTGTGTGTGTGTGTGTGTGTGTGTTAGCAGGTGTGACAAAACACACATTCAAAGCTTAAGAATATGCAAAAGATATGCAGAAACGGAAGTGAACTCTTGTCTTCTGACAGTACAGTAAATAAAGCTCCGTAGAAAGCAAACACAGCGACTGTCACCTGACGGCGTGAGCGGTGACCAGACACTCCGACTATTTCAACTGGTTGCCATGGTGGCTGGGGGCTATTACTCTTTACTGGCAGCACACCTGCCGCTGTACATGATCTGCTGTTTATATTGAAACTCTTAATTGCATAGTCTGGATCTACTTCCCAGTCTGTGTGAAAGAATACTTGGCACTTATGCCAACCTCGTCTTGTTCACAGGCCTTGAGAATTTCACACTGTAGTAAAATTGCCAATGTAACATTAATTTTGTTTATGATTAATGATTAATGAATTCTAACATACCTTTCAGTTCAGAGACATACATTTTTTTTCAAATCTCTTGAGTTGGAAAGGCCAGACATTGACCAACATGTTATACGCACTGTAACTTAACTAAGTGACCACATGCCGGCTGTGTTGGCCATAAGGCAAACAGCTCTCTCTCCAGCAAAGATAGCAGATGGCAGATAAAAGCAGACATAACAGCAAAAAATAGTACATAAAGCAATAAAGACAACTGGAAAACATTCACCCAAAGGTCAGAGCACGTTATTAGGGAAGAATGAGGTCAGATGGCTGACCACACCCTCACTACAAAGCGACAGCATCTGCGGAGGCTCCCATTTCAGCATACCAGCATTCCAGCTGAGGAATCTCTAATATGTAAATACCGCAGGTCTTTAAATATTCATCCGTCCATTCATCCATTTTCCATCACCGCGTCTCGAGCACTCATCTTTGCAGGGGCGCCTATCACGACTGCCTCCAGCCTCCAGGTGAAGGCGAGCTACAGTCTGGACAGGTCGGTACAACACAACACACAATCATTTGCACTCACACTCACAAAAACACTCGCACAATTCAGAGTTGCCAGTTAAACAGACGTCCGTGTCTGTGGAATTACGCAAGACACAACTTGTGGTAACGGTGGCATTCCAGGATCTGGGGGTGTGACAAACACTGGGAAAGATACAAAACAACATGGAATCAAAATGAAATGAGTCACTTAGTTGTAGCATGCTAGCGCGAGACAAACCTTGTCTGTACCAGACTGCATCCCAGAGGGTAACACCATGCAAGACGGCATTTTGCGGTAGAGGTGACACCATCTCCCCAAATTAAAACAATCTTGAAATATTTAAAATGAAAATTTTTAAAGCACAAGCTGGCACATACAAACAAGACGTTTTTGGTTCAATTTTTGCGCACGCAAAAAACAGCACAAAAAATATTAACTACGCACAAAGGAAACAGACTAGTTTGGGGGGTCAGTTTCACGCAGGTGAATCCACTCTCCACCTCACTGCATTCCACACAATGACCTTTACACTGTGAGGTGAACTTGTCTGTGTCAAGTCATGGTTCTCTTTTTAATATCCCTTTCTCACTTTTTGTCACATAACTCTCTTTCCCCTTTTGACTCACTCCGCAGTGCATCTTCCCGTCTGTGTGGATCTATTCCGGTCTATTCTGCCCTAATGTGCCACGCCTCTTTTCTTGTCTCTCCTGTCTGTGTACTGAGCTGCTGTGCTACTTCCTCTCGGGGCACTCGGCTTATGCCCCCTTTAGGCAGGCCCTCCTTGTTGGATGTGGCCTCCTGTGTTTGAAGCCGACTGTCTGCTGTGTGCTGGACCGGACCACAATCAAAAAACTGAGATCTGTCTTGGACTCTCCATTCTGTGTCGCACTTTTTTCGAACTCTAGCGTGAGTCTCGGCACAGTGTGGCCTGGCGGTGCTGCACCGGTCTTTAAAAATGCATATGACAAACCCAACTGGCTTGAGCAGGTCTCCGTTTCCTTCCCTCCACGTTTTTTTTTCCCTATCCAATCTTCCTTTGTTACTTTTTTCCAATTTTTTTTATAAGAGCAATTCTTTACGTACACAGCAGCTTTGATAATGAGTCGGCGTAGCTTGCTGTGAAGCAACACACACACACACACACACACATGCATCTAGCGCACTCATCCTTGTAGGGGCGTCTATCACAGCTGCCTCTCGGTGAAGGCGAGCAGCAGGCTCGACAGGTCGGCACACCACAACGCAGATTTCTGTCCGTGTTTCTGCTGGTGGATTTTCCCCGAAACGACCTGGCTGAGTCATCGCACGCGTTTCAGCTAAAGCCCGAACTACCTCTTAAAAGAAAGACAGCGTCGTATCTGTCTTTAGACAATATTACACGAGATTGTGCATGGTTCGGTTTTTCGTTTGCTCGTCTTGTGACAGTCTTAAGTTATCGGTGTGATGACAGGAAGGAATGATGTCACTTCCTCGTTAATCATTAAGGAACTACTTGAGGTCTTCAAATGTCACACTCGCTGCCCGGGGGGAGGGTATTTTTCCTGGAAAAATAAACAGTTATAAACTGACTGTACCACACATTTTAAAATCTCCTAAAGGAAAAGAGAAAATAAAGCCCACTACACAGGCATGTGCTCCAACGCAGGACTAACAAACACATTTCCTGTCAATGCACAATGGAACCTTTTTTTGGAGAAAAGTGAGTCATAGACTTAACCGGTAAATGTGGTGGACTTTAAATTTTTTGGAGTCTGATCCTCCCCAATAGTTTATGTTTTATGTTGTTTCTTTCTGTATCAGCTTCAAGGTGGCCCAAGGCTCAAGACGGTCATGCTGTGTGAGGGCCGAGCGTGCTCCCACGTGCACGTGGCTTGCACGACAAGAAATGTGCTGGAATCATTTCAGTCCTTGAAAAATCCCTGTGAAGAAGCATCTCGGAAAGATGAGATAGTGCGTGTGTGTGTGTGTGTGGGTGTGTGTGTGTGTGTGTGTGTGTGTGGGTGTGTGTGGGTGGGTGGGTGGGTGTGCACATACACATTTAGGGTAAGAGGAGCAATACATCAAAGGAAAAAGTGACTCATGGTGAAAATATGTAGGCATAAGGGGTAGCATCCTGTCATACTGATTTAATTGTTCAACTTATGTCATTTCCACGGTTCAACTTCTACTTCAACAGAAATCAGTTTGCATATTCCATCCGTCCATTTTCAGTATGTCCTCCTGCACTCGGGGTCAGAGGGGTCTGCTGGAGCCTATCCCAGCTGTCATAGGGCAAAGGCAGGGTGAAACCCTGGACAAGTTGCAGTTCACTGCAGGGCCACATAGAGAGACAAACAACCATTCACATTCCCGGAGAACCCGGAGAGAACCCAGGCACACACAGGGAGAACATGCAAACTCCACAAAGAAATAAATTAAAATATTGCTATATTATTATTAATTCAATAATTGTGTTTAATTATTAATTTTACAGTTAAAAAATTTGTATTTATACACGTCATTTATGTTTCCCTGCCATCCATTTTTACAACGCACTGGTGATGACTACTGCACATTATTTAGCAGTTCCCGCAATTCATGCAACTAGTGCCCTGCATGGTCTTGTGATGAAGATTTAAAGCCTTATCTAAATTTTATGCATACACATAAAATGAAAAAGCAGTAATTGTGAAGGAGGCAGATGGATGACCTACTTTAAAGTCCACATTTTTTACAGAATCAGAGAAGGGTCAGAGTTTGCAGTTAGCCTGAGGGTCTTTTAAAAATATCATACATGCTGTGGTGTGACTATTAAATGCATTCATAAAGAGTGGTCCTCTATACACATAAAAAGAAAATGTGAGGAACACTTTGAAAACACAACAGCTCTAACAGGGGAAAATCCAAGACACCCCAAAAATGAAAGTGAAAACATTATGCAGCAGACTGGTCCATCTAATGTCACTGTAATAATAATAATAATAATAATAATAATAATAATAATAATAATAAAAATAATAATAATAATAATTATAATTAAACCTGCAAGCAGGGTTGACGGGACTGAGCCCACCCCATGCTCCGCCCACCCCATGCATGACGAGACAAACACGTAGGTGTTTGAATGACGTCTGTAGGACTTCCCTTAAGGAAACTGCAGCCATTTGTGTGTTGAAAAAGAGGGAGAAGAGGTCTAATCATCATATGCCTGTGTATGCAAATGACGCATATTTCTGACCTTCATTTTTGTTTTTGAGGTGGCTGTCAAATGTAAAATATAGGCCTTGATGAGACAAACACGTGGATGTACCTGTAAAAGCGCATTATAAATAAAAAAAACATCATTATTATTATTATTTGATCATGTTCTGCCTGCCTGTTGAGAAAAAAAAAAGAACGTTATGCAGTCAGTGTGCTGCATTGTGGAGCATTCATAACCAAAGCCAATCCGACGTTCTAAAACGCTAATTTGAGGGGGGTTTTTTTACATCTCGGCCTGTAGGTGGCGCTCTGGAGGAGCTGTTGCCCTGATTTTGTCACCACAGGAAGGTTTTTGCAGCCTGGACAGGTGATTGCAATTTGGTGCTGATCAAAGCATGTTAAGGGGGTGAAGGTGGGGTAGACAGTCCCCCCTTTGTCTAGGGGGTGCTATTGAGTGGATGTGAATTTCTTTTTCAGGAAATCCTAATTTGGGGCAGGTCCGACCTGCATGCACAATTTGGTGAGGTCTGGCATATGGGAAAGGGGTGAAAATGGGGTTCAAAATTTTTTGTGAAAAACACCTTTGCTTTGCAGGGCCGTAAAATGAAAACTAAAGCCTAAATCACAAAGTTTTTTTGATGATTGTAGGTCATGAATGTGCAGTCTATGTCATATTGAATTTTGAAGGCCGTCAGACTTGCACTTTCTGAGCCGTGTGGAGCAGTGGAAATAACTCACTCCCTGTTTGTCGGGCGACAAAAGTTAGAGCGTGCGAAATGTCGGGCTTGAAGAGACGAACTTGTGGGTGTTTCCCCCATATTTTTTCGACCTTCCTAGTGGAAGCTAGGGCCATTTGTAATTTGTGGACGCCTGTAGGGGAACGCCTCTAGGGGGCGCTAGAAGTGGAATTTTGCCTTTTTTTTCTTCATTTTCTTTCATTGTGTACCAGTTTCTACCTCCGTGCCAAATTTGGTGAGTTTTGGAGCATGTTTTGTAAATAATAAGAATAAGAAGAATAAACATAGCAAAAACAAGCGAGTCTTCGCTTTGCGATGACCTGCTCTTTGGGCAGGAATTCGCTCAGGCTCAGTCCCGAACAATAATAATAATAATAATGATAAAACTTTATTTGTACAGCGCTAAATCACAACCAAAGGCGTCTCAAAGCGCTTTCTACAATCAGAGAGAAGCGACCGGGCCCCCGGAGCAAGCAAGATGCGACAGTGGCTGGGAAAAACTCCCCTGTGGGAAGAAACTTAGGGCAGAACCAGACTGCAGAGGGCCATCATCTGCCTATGACTAGTTGGGGTGACACAGCAAACCTTCTTGCAACGGCACACACTGATCTACTTTTGCAATCTCTGTGGTGCTCGGGTCCTCACCATGCTGCCAATACACATGTTGATCCAAGCCAAATAAAAAGTACAGTAGTAAGGAGTCAGTCAGTAAAACAAATCAGCCGGAATAGATGAGGAGGATAAAAAAAAAAAATGTTGATAGCCTCAACTTGGGAAAACTAGTACGGGGTCACCAACATGGTGCCCGCGGGCAGCAGGGAGCCCCCAAGGACCACATGAGCACCACGCAGGCCTGTTCTACAAATAGCACAACTCGTGAGCTGTGCGATTTTGTCAATTTTATCCAACCTTCATTGACATTGTTGATGATGATCATTGTCTTCAAATAGATCAGTATCATTAATAATAATATAGAACTAAGGATGACTGAGAAAATGTGTTATTTCAGAAGAGTGTAGCAAACTGGTTGCCCTTCATGTGACTCAGTACCTATGAAGTAGCTCTGAGGTTCAAAAAGGTTGGTGACCCCTGTTTTAAAATATGGGTGGCTGTCACAAGTGTCACTGCAGTACAAACACATATTTCAAAAAGATGTACTTAACACACATTTCCAACTTGTATGGGTGTTGTGGTATCTGCACCTATTTTAAGAGTACAAGTAGAGTTCTTAACCAACACTGGTATCCGTATCAGTGCCTCTCTATGAAAGAGTTTGGGGAGGTTGTCTCATTTTTGTCCCTCTAGTGCACCTGTTATTTTTTGTTATGTTTATTCACAACAACAGAGCTGAAGCTAATTAACAACCCCCTCTGCTAACACAACTGACCACTTCAAATATCCCACAAGTTTGACTGACAGGTTGGCTGCTCTGATTGAAAAATGTTCCTCTAATTTTTTTTGAGCAGTGTATAACAACATGCATTGATTCTTCAATAAACCTGCGATTAACTGTGCTCAACTTTAAGATAAGCCAGGGTTGTCAGTGTTTACTTGCAGCCTACCTGTTAGAAAGTACTTCCTCTTATATTCCCCACATTCACGCCGTTACACATGTACATTACACCGTAATTTGCAACTCAAATAAATTTCTGTTAAAGATAGTCCTAGTAACTTGGCTACATTTTTTACTTTCTAGCAAAAGCAATAAACAGTAGGACCGAATGAATGGGCTGATTATGACGGCAATAAAAACCTCTTATGCCTCTGTTCGTGGAAAAAGAGCCCAACTTCAAAGTGACAAAAAAAAAAACCATAACAAACGCTTTATCAGTACTTTACCAAAACAGTCTGTTTGTTTAACCTGAGTCACAGTTTGTGATGAGCCTTTGATGTAATAAGCTGTCAGCAAATAGAGGCAGCGGCCAGCCTGGATCAGAGAGCGGGTTATTGTGGGATAATCAAACTGCTTTGCTTTGCTGATTCCTTCAGTCTGAAGATTCCAAGGATACCACAGGGTTAACCCATGGATGTATAAGAACTGGATACCGAACTACCAATTTGGTGGCCCAAAAGCATTATTACCCATAGACCACAAAACAAATATAACGTACTGCAAAATGGCTGACAGGACACCTCCGAACTGAAACACATAAATCACAATGCATCTTTCTATTGCATATTTGTAAATCTCTGACTTTAATCTAGCCAAAAATGTAATTGTTTAAAGAGTTAATCCCAGCGTGATGTCACAGCTGGGTCCCACATGGCTCTGATTGGATAATGCAGCCTACTGCATCACGTGAATTACAGAGGCACGATGGGAAGTGACACTACTGTGCAAACTCGATGCATAATACGGATGTAACCCAGAAGCCATGTCAAAATGGTGGACTTTGTCAACATACGTGCTTGCTGAGCAACTCCATTGAAATGAATGGGCCGCCTTCTTGACAACTCCTTTGGCACTAAGCCTTACGCCAGCTGGGAACACGGGGGTGAGGCTGACGCAGTGAAAAGCAAGGCAGTCTGTGACCTAGCAGTTTATAAGCAGAGCAGAGGCTCCACTCCCTCTGCACTGCACAGTGAAATACCACAAACGGTGAGGAAGTGCTTAGCCGCAATAAGAGGCTATCAATAGACACTCCGCATGGGAAGCAGCTTCACGGAGGGTACAAAATAGGTGAGGCACCACAATTGATCAATTTGGATGAGATTTGAAGTGCGTTACAAATAAAATCTATTATTATCATTATTAGATTATGATAATTTATACATTGACCAGATGTGTGGCTGTAAGGCCAAACTGATGGGTACTGGCATTATATTTTACCTCACTGCTAAATTTACTTCAAAAAATAGTTTTTTGTTTGTATGCTCGAGCTCACCCTTTGATGCGGGATGGAAGAGTAAACAGAGCCAGAAATAAAAGTCTGCCCATTGCAGAGAGCCAAACATTGGCCGGGCCCGTGTAGATCGAGCCTTTTTATGGCAGCCCTGATGATATGTCTCTGAATGTAAACAGAAGAAAGATAATGAGGATAACTAATGATAACTAAAGTTTGACAACTAACTTTATGACATGCCCAGAAGTACCGGATTCTCAATGTTAAGTGTAGAAAACGCTGTAGTGGACGATTATACCACTGGAAGGCAGCGAAAAAAAGTGTTTTTTTTTAAGTGCTGAGTCAGTAGGATGTGATTTCATTTAGATGGAATCAGAGTAGGTATTCCCCTTCTCAGCAGCCGCCGACTGGGGCTCGTGTTCTGAAGAACAGCCGTGGTGCAAAGCATGATCTGGCAGTAGCAATTAAAAAAAACTCAGGGGAATTTTCAATTCATCCGTCCCCTTCTTAGCTTCAGCCTAAAATGTGGAAACAATCAGCTCTGACACTAGACAACTGTCTGCTTGTGCCAACTTCACAACTGACCACTTTTTCATCAAAAAGAGATGCTAAAGTTACCATTTCAGAAAAAAAAAATGGGAGGGCCTTTCCACAAAAAAAAATTCTCCTACAGAACAGCATTCTGAACGTCGTCTGTGTCATGGAAGAAGACTCCCTTTGAAGACACAACACCACGCAAAGCATGTTTGATGATCCCCAATGTTATTAAAAGCAACCTTTAATTGTCTCATCTAAGAACAGTTTATCCTCTACATAAGATTTTGACACGCCTACTGCAGAGAATTTCAAAGGAGTAAGCCACGAGGCCTTTAATCATTTATGGTGCCTCTTACTTTTGCCTCGTATTTGTTATTTTTTTAACACACATACACACACACACACACACGCACACAGATAAATCTGAGTGACAGAGGTTAAGGATGAGGGAATAGATTTAACACTGTGCCCAGGTGTTACCAATGGCAATCTTGTGACCACACCCACTGCATCCTGAAATGACAAGAGTCAGCAGCAGCCACCCAGGCGCAATGTGGGCACATATGTGGCCTTTATAAACATATGCCTTTCCCCTAAAATCCAAAGACAACAGTGTGACAAAAACCGTTGAATGGCTTCAATATCCTCACTTCAAAGAAATGCTGTCAATGCCTCTTATATCCAGCACATTTATAAGACCACCTCGTAAAGCTTTTGCTGGTAATTAAAAATAAATAAATAAATGTTATGTGTTATATACCCCAGTATGTTGAACACACACACACACAAACACAATTACAAACACATACACAGAAAACTACAGTAAGCCTTCTTCTTGACGCTCCTGCAGATACACACTTACTTGCAACTACATCAACAGTCACCCCATAAACCAAGAAAGTCTCTTGAGGGCTTTTTGACAGGGCTTACACACACACAGTGGCGGGCTGTCAGTGACAGCAAGGTCTTCTCTGCTGGCCTAAACATACTTAGTAAAATAAAGTTTCTCATAAACATGATAATATAGTTATTCTCCATTGTCTGTTATTTTCACATCATATATCTACTTGGTTATGCTGCTTCCATTGTTGTATATTACGGTAAAGTTTTAATCCAATCATATTTCAGCTATCCTGTTGTCAGGGTCAAAGAAATCTGCCTTAGGCCAGCAGAATGACGGCACAGGCTCCTGTGCGCTGTAAGTGAATGAACCACAGTCAGTTGCAGTAGCCAATCAGATCTCGAATATTCAATGCCAAGACCAGCTAGCCTGTCTTCCGTTGAACTTCACACGTACACATACTGGGATTGGATTGAAGAACTGAGAACCAACCAGGCTAAACTCAAACTGGAGTTCACCACGATCTCACCATGACTGTGACGAACCCACAAAACCCACAAACAACGCAAGTAGAGAAATGTAGAGAAAAAAAACACTTTCTGTTCACCACTTGCAATGTGAACGTTTCATATTTAAAAAATGATCCACAAAAAGAACTCAACAACAATGGGCCTAAGGAATAACAATTTTACTCTGGTAAAATAAATCTATGTTTGCTAATGTAAAAAGTCAAATGAATGTTTTCAGTCTCCCATTAGATCCATTGCCATGTTGTCACTTTAGCTTCAGCTAGGAAAAAAAAAATTGCTATTACGCTGGTGGGCTAAATGGCCTGTCTTTGACATCAATATGCAGATATATTAATTAAAAGTCACCCAGATGTTAATACCTGTTTTCTTATGCCCTGTCTACTCTAATAATTTGTTGTACTACCTGCGATATATCAGAGTAAAATCTCAATAGATCTGCACTCTGGGCTGCTGAGCATTGTGCCACGAGATAGCCACCTCCTCTGAGGCGCACATGAAAAAGGGCTTTAATCAGGTGTTTTCAATGTTTGTTTATTTGCTTATTTACATTATTTATTTTCTATTGTCTGTAAATATGTACATATGTATGCTTGTGGGTGAGTGGGGTTTGACTGTTGGTGACTAAATAACTGTGAAGGGGTAGGATTCAATAAGTTTTTGCTTCATCCTACTCCTTTTCGGACATGTTGGAGTAATTATTGTTTCTGTTTTGACTATTTTGACTTATTTTCGTTTTTTTTTTTTTCTTTTACTTCGACATTTTAAATAAAATGTTCATTCAAAGTAAAGGCCTCATCAGATGGTCCTTAGGTCAAGTGAGGGGCTTTCTGTGGTTCTCTGATAGTTAGTAGTAAATGGTATTTTTCTTTAAATATAAATCTAAAATGAGGTTCAATATACTCAGTCTTCTGTATTCTTTCATTTGAAATACCAAATGAAATGCAATAACTTTCAAGATCAAGATCTGGTGGAATGAAGGACATTCGTGACTGCCTGTAGGACATAGGGTTACTAAAGATATTTAAACATACTAAACTTAGTTAAAATGGAATAACATTTTCTAAATCCTACACTGGGGACATGTTGCCCAGTTACAGCAGAATTTAAAGTATATATAAATACATATGTTATAAAATAATATTAACATAAAAATATAAATATTAAGAAAAGTACTATTTCCTTTTAGATGTATATTTGACTTCTTATTTATTAATCCATTACTATTTTCAGCGTGAGTGAACGTAAGAAGTTGACATGGATCGCACTGCGCTCGCGTTGAAACGATCCCCGTAGTACCTGATGTACATGCGCATCTCGAAAACAGGGTGCCACTTATCACAGCGTCTGGCTGGCCGCATTCTGCTAGCTCTATAGGATCCCCGTCATCGAAAATATTCACTAAAGTTTGTTCTTTGTGAATTATTTTTTTTTTCTAAAAAAACAAAACAAAAAAACAACCTTGATGCAAAATAAATGCCAAGACGGACCAACCCTACCGTCAGTCGTCCGGCCCCAGCTGCTTTCGGCGCACCACACCGCGGAAGCGACCAACCGACCGACCGACATCACCCTCCATTCATTAGCAGAGAGAGCGAGAGCGAGAGCGAGCGAGAGAGAGAGAGAGCGCGCGCGCGCGCGCGCACATACACACACACACACACACACACACACACACACACACACACACACACACACACACACACACACACACCGATGTCTGGACAGGTGACGGACGGTGTTATCCGAACGACATCCTGCTAACACTCTTCACTCGAAACGGGCGACCAGTGGTCGTCAAGGCAGACTGGAGACAGACTCTAGCTCTCCAGCCCCAGTAAGACAGCGCAGGGGCCGTGTATTTTTCACACGTTCTTGTTTTGCTTTGTTACTTTTCGATAAGTCTCCATTTTTATCCTCAGCTGTCCTTCCCAGACGCAGGCCACCTGTTGAAAAACACACGCTGTGACCGCGGCTTTGGTTGCGGGCTGACGGACGGACGGACGGACGGACGATGAGTTTGGAGGACTTGCTCACCACCGCTGCAGCCAACGGGGACGCGCCACTTGCGGAGGAGTTGCTGCGGGCCGGGGCGCAGGTTAACGGGACGAACAGCTTCGGCCGCACCGCTATCCAGGTCGGTCAGTGAGCCACGGGATGCTTCTCGGCGAGCTCTCAACGCACACTTTTCAAGTACTCGACTGTCGTGTAGTGTCTGTGTGGCGTGCCTTCAAGGGGAAGTCGATTGTGGGCGACTCATATATATTAAAAGAAAATGCGTCAAAGAGTTGTTTGAAAAAACTCGTGATTTGTTAAAATGGAGTGAAACGACGGATATTTTCAGTACATTTGCTCTCATAACTTAGTTTTGTTTGTATGGAAAGGGGTCACGACGTGATGGTTTTGTTTTTCATTATTATTATTATTTGAACGTTTTATTTTTTTTATTTTTTTTGACTCGTAATGTTTTGACTAAACAGACTTTTGCGAGTATTCGTTAAACAGAGTAAATGTTTGAGCGCTGCGTCATTCAGAGAAGTAAGTTATTTTTAATCGTGCTTTTATTTCAACGGGAAAACCTGCAGAAGTGTGCACGGCCGAGCCACGTGCTTGTCAAAGCTATCCGTGTTGCGTGTGGCTATTATTGTCATAATAATACTATCGAATTGTATCAATACGAGTCGATAATAACGGAAACGTATAGGCCTGCGTGCTATGTAGTGTTAACCGTGATATTTTCTATTTTGAAATGAGCATATCTCAGAAGCCACACTCCGTTTGAAAGCTAAATGAATCGACTCCGTAAGAGGAAGAAACACAAAGTTCGTTCACCGTGACATGATTACAATAAACCGCAGGAGCGCTCGCAGACGTTTTATTTTTCGCACTTATTTGCTGCCGTTTTCACTGGGCCGTGATATAATGTGACAGGTAGTCGTATTCTAGCATATTTGCTCACGTTCAGCCAAGCCCCATCCTAATTCATTATTTTAGTTTTAATCTAGCAAACGTGTGTTTCCAGATGGGCTATCGAACGCCTCGTAATACAACTCACCTGTGGTTCACATCGTGGTTGTTGTTCTTTATTTTTAAGCTAACACCACTTATTTCTCGGGCTTACCTCTAACCATATTGCTGTTATCAGTGGGAGGAAGTGCTCGGTGGTGATAACGGACAGCAGTGTTCTTTCAAAGGTGATGATGATGGGCAGCGAGGCCGTTGCCAAGGTGTTGCTGAGTCACGGAGCGAACCCCAACGTGGCGGACCCGAGCACCGGCACCACCCCTCTGCACGACGCCGCCCGGGCGGGTTACCTCGGCACCGTGCGGCTCCTGGTGCGGTACGAGGCCTCGCCACAAGCCCTGGACCGCTGGAGACTGCGGCCCGTTGACCTGGCCGATGACGCACTTGTGGTCGACTTTCTCAAGTCCTTGTGAAATTAAAACGTAACACCTGTGGGTTTTTTTTTGTTTGTTTGTTTGTTTGTTTCTTCATTTTCTGACGCTTAATTCTGCGTTGGGAAATAATGGCTGATCAGAAACCGGGCCTTGACGAGGCCGCGCAATGAGTTTTGCACACAGGTCTAGTAGTCTTTGCTGCGAAAGGGACTCTTTATTTATCGGCGTTACTTGGTATTTAAGAGACGTTTTGTGTGTTACGATTATCTTTGTCTCACGCCTCTCCGTGTTTTGGGATCCGCCACTTTCGGGAGAAAGTTTTATTCGTTGAATTTGATCACTAGTCATTTTTCTTAGCACTTATGGCAATTCTAGAAAATGTATTGCATTATGAAAAATTTTCAAACAAAAAAACAGTTGACAAAGTTTTGTACATTTGTGCACAATTCTGTCTAATAGAGACTCCCGTTTCTCATGAAGACAAGGGTTTTCGTTTTCGATGGGGTTGGTTTTTGTTTTTTGTTTTTTTTGCCATTTCTAAAATTGTAACTTTACTTTTAAAGTATTTTGATGACAAAACACTTGCCGCAAGACTTTAAATAAATAAATATATATAATAAATAAAAAGAACATTGGGGGAAAAAGACTACATACCTGACTTTAAATGGATGGTTATCGTCGCTAGTTTAGCTGTGAAAACCATTAATATACCCCCCCAAGAATATATTAAAACTTAATAAGTGAAGTTTCGCTCCCAAACTATTGCCGTAAAACAACTTTATAGTAAATGGACAGGTACCCTTTTAGAGTCTCGGCTTGTGATGGCGCAGGGAACGGTCTTTCCGCAATAGATTGGTTAAGGGAAATAAAATAATATGCAAACAGTATACGCCCCTCCCGGTTTTGAGAAGTTAAACATTAGCCTGGTTTATTGCAAGACGCGCATATAGTAATACGAACTTGTGGTTTTCATCGCCCGATGGGTCTTTTGTCTTTCCAAAAACATTAATGTTCGTCGGTTTAAAGTCCGTTTTTGCCTGAACAGTAAATAAATGTGTCAAAAATTATGACCAAATGCACTTTTGATTCATTTAATATTATCTTTAATTGTTTCTTCACTGGAAGGTAGCATTATGAACATGCAGACACACAAAATAAAATGCCTTGCATTCAATGCAAACTTTGTAAAGTACAAAATGAAAATTTTCTTAAAAAAAAAAAAACAACTAAATTTAAAGTAGCTTTTGGATGATAAATTGAAAAAGTTCAACAATTATATAAAAATTATTAATAGTATTATTACCTAACCTTTACACTAATCTGAGATTACCATTATTTTTTTTAGACAAGTAATTTACAGGAAATGCAGTCGCGTTTTGGTTTATGAGGGATACAAAAAAAATCAAAAATGTGAACAAAAATACAAATTCTTGTATATATATATATATATATTTTTTTTTTTAATTTGGCTTAAACGGTTTCAATGATTTAATGGAAATGTTAAAAAAAAAAAAAAAAAAAAGAAGAAAAAAATTAACAAGTGCTTAAGTCTGAACAGAAGTATACCCTCGTAACAAGGCAGTAACATTAAGCATTCTGGTGCCAAACTTTGCAAGCGTTTTAACTGTGACCAGTGCAATAAACACTTTACAGAATCACAGGCAGAAAACATCTCAAAATGTTGTATGCCGAACCAGTGGACCAAGTGGAGACAGGACGTCTGAGACAAAAAGGGCAGTCTGTGGGAATAGAAAAGAAAATCCAGCAGCAGACAAAGCACATGCATTATTAACGTGAGGCACTTTCTTGTGATTCACTGGTGACAAATCCACAGGCAGAGTTGAGTCTTGGGGTGTCAGTCTGTGTAGGCGATCCGGAAGTGTTTTCTTCTCTAGTGATTTCTTAATGTTTTGGTAGCATTACTGAGGATTGTGCCATCGACTGAAAGAGAGGAAACAGGGCAGTTTAGAGGCATATCTGTCACACAGAGAGAGAGTGACAACATTTAGTAGATTCAATGTTTTTAGGGGACAAAAATATTTGCTGAAGACCATGTAATAAAATAAAGGACCTATGGTTTTTGACAATAATCTCTCTAGGCTGTCTACAAACTGTCTACTTCCACAATTTAGAATGTTTGTACTAAAACACACAGATGTCAGAGCAGATGTTAATAACTCCAACAAGGTTAGTGATAGCAACCCCACCTGACTGTGACTTGTGTTTTTGCCCCCCCTTATAGAGATGCATTACAATTCAACTACATTGGTTTCAGGAACAAACAAATAAGATATTTTGTGGCAGGCTATAAACAAAGTTCTAAATATGTTGTATTTCTTCATTATAGGTTCTGGAATGAAGAGTAACAAAAAACAATAACAACAGAAATTGGGAAAACTTTGAAAGTATTAGGCTGTAACCCATAGGACCAGAATAAGGATTCAAAAGTTGCACTACTGGGGTGTAAACATCAAATAGATGTTCATTTTTAAAGAGAACTTGCCTTTTTCATTCCCTCATGAACTCAATCATGCATGATTATTGAGTTCATGAGGGAATGAAAAAGGCAAGTTCTCTTTAAAAATACATATATATATATGTGTGTGTGTGTGTGTGTGTGTGTGTGTGTGCGTGTGTGTGTGTGTGTGTACACACACACACACACACACACACACACACAATACTTTGCCATCTGCTTTTAAGTAAAAGGTAGTTCAGATACCAATACCTTCAATACAGACTGACAGAGAGACGGTGTGTGGCATTTAAGGCCCTTCATACGCCCTTGAATAACTTCCAACCTTGGAGTGTTTTCAGAAACCCTACGGGAATGTGGGTAAGCCAGAGTGATTGGCCCACAACTCCACTACTTGCTGAATGGAAAAGACTCATCATGAAGGTGGCAGCCTACCTTCAATGTCCTTATTGTCTGAGCCCAGTCCATCTGACTAATCTGGGGGATAGCTGTGAGCAGAATACTGCTGGCTTTGTTGGCGTTCTCTTTCATCGTCTTCAGTACGTTGTCGACGCAGACCTGAAGGGGAAAAAAGAAGAAAAAAAATAGAAAGGAAAACAAATGTCACAGAGTGAGAAGAGTGAGTGAGAACAGCAACTAATTTCACTTCCTCTACAGTGTTTACCAACTGTTTTTGAGCCACGGCACTTTTTTACATTAAATAAATCCCATGGCACAACCCCAACACTTTTTTAGCAGAATAAGACAATATAGTCTCTTAATGTATGGACACTCACTCAGTGTGAAACTTGGGCCTGTGTAGATGCACACAAGGCTGATATCCTGAGGAACTGAAGGAGAAACATATACTGCTTTTAAAGCGCAATCACTCGACAATAGGACTTTATTATGTTTTTTTAGACTAATTAAGTGAAATTGGATAATTTTTGAAAACCACTGCTCTAAAACTGCAACATTTTCCCCTGAAAAAAGAATGTATACTTCCTGAATCACTACGAAAAAAGGAAATAAAAGAAAAAATAAACATTCATATTTACTAATCATAAGCTGACAGAGGATGTTTATTTTCTTTTTTAAAAGCAGCTTTATTTTCATTACACAAAAAAAGTATACAACGAAACTGCAAGGTCAGACTGAAGGGTGAGTCCTGAGCCGCTGCCACTGAGCACGCAGCCACTGAGGGCCAAACTGACCTACTGTTTGTATCACATCTTTAATGTATTCGCTATTATTAATGTATTTGTGCGCTTGTGTACCTCCTTACATTTTAAGTTTGGCTTGCTTGAATTGTTCAAAATGAATTAGATTCTTCACAAAAACATTGTATGAAATCAGGAAATCCTCCTGTACAGTAAAAGCAGCAGTTTCATAACAATAGGCTACACTAGGAAATGCTTAAAGCAGCTTCGGGTCCTTAACTTTTTTTTACATGCAGATCATAAAGAGATTTCAAGAGGAAGTCAGTATAAAACAGCTGAATTCCTTTCTTTCAGAAAATCTAGAAATGATCTTGATGACTGAAAGAAGTGCATTAAGTGGTGGCAAGAAATACAAGTAAATAAATAAATCCAAAACTATGGGACATAATAATAAACTACGTTTTATCAAAAGATACCACCGTGCCACTGGAAGAACTGCGTATTTGTCCAAATCTGAAAATGGATTTGGACGACTTCGGAGCCAATTCAACAGCCAGGCACTTATCTCTCCCTTATCACAGACCAAGAGAATAAAAGCTCGATTGAGGGCAGCAAAGTCAAAATTCATGTCAACATGAGCCGGTCTAAATCACGGTCCAGTTAGCATTTCTGCACACAGACACAATGATCGGAACTAAAACAACTAATGCCAGAGCAGAAGAGAAAATAAGGATTTTTATCAACCGCTATTGCAATGAGTTGTCACAGTATATTGTAGCATATTTTTCCCCCTTCTTCGCATCAAAACAACTAATTCAAATACGCTCATTGATATCCAGTGAGGCTCCCATACCAAAGAACCGAAGACACGCGAGACGCAACTTCCACGTTACGTTTGTGTTTACTTTCTGTGCCGCAACTCGGCCCTTCGGTGCTTTGCGTTCATGTCACATTCGCTGGCTGGCCTTCGTGTTTTTGTGTCGTTTGCCAGGATGAGGACAGCAAGTCTGATGACTCAGTGTGACTCAACCTCCTCTGGACGGGCTTCCACCGGAGGCTGGCAAGCAAGCTTTCTGAAGGGATGTGTGTGTGTGTGTGGGGAGAGGGAGGGCCAAGAGGTAATATGAGGTTAGGAGGGGGTGGGAGTGGGGGGGCGGAAGGATGCGGAGAGCGTTCTGCAACCGGAGGGGGAAGAGGTCAGCTGCAGGGACTCGGAAGTGGAGTTTTTACTGTGGCTGGATCAGTGACAAATGCTTAAAAAAAACAAAAAAAAAACGCCCACACGTGTTTCACTGTTACACTGACTGCAGCCGAGTGTTTCGTGCACTCAGAAAATAAGAGCTGGGTCAAAAACAAATAAGAAATGTCTGTATTCGGTTGGAGGAAGCTCATTCTTTTACTCATTTAATGCCATTAGGTTCTGAGATAGAAAAGGAAGTAAAAGACTGGTGAAGTCTGTAACATTTGTGGTTACTATTCTGAGTGAAGCGCCTTAAAAATGCAAAAAGTAGGAATGCTTCATAATTGACTTTTGATATCACAAAAGAGATTCGACAAACTCAGATTTAAACAATAAAAAAGTGAGAGTTTTGAAACTCAAACTCAAGACTTTGAGTTGGAGTAAAAAACTCTGAATCTGTTGACCACCACAACTATAAAAAAACCCACATTAACGAAGCCCGACACTACGAGCAACTGTCAACAAGAGGAAGTTCCGTTACTAAAAAAACTACTACTACTACTAGAAAAAAGAAGAAGAAATGTACGCAACTAGAAATTCTCACATACTCATACAGTGAATTTGAACATATTGTTGGGTGGAGAGGAATAAAAACCCCTCTGTAGTAGCAAAAGAGGGAGAGAGGGTGTAGGGGAGGTGGGTGGGGGGAGAACAGCCGATTGAGGAAATGAATGAATGAAATCTAAATATGCATATGCTGCAATGAAAACCATTTGAGCTGTATTGAAACGGAACGCCACAGGCGAAATTAGGTTTTGGAAACAGCTTCAAATAAATTGTAAGAACGTCATTCAAACCTGCCCCAACCTGCAATGCAGCCGTCACAAACTACGGGGAGTTGCCATAAAAAAAAGGCTAGACTTGTCCTAACCTTCTTACCCTGCGGTGGACATACTGCCTAAAAGATAAGAAAACACCACACCAGTCCATCTGATTGACTTTATCTCTCATTAGTCTATCCCCTGCTACTCCCAGAAAACCTCCAGCTCAGGGAATAGAACCAAGCCTGGAGACGGACAACAGAGGATGAGGAAATTCATTTGCTCCAGGATCCGCGAGCAAAATATTTGTGGAATCACTGAACGTGCTCGGGAGAGGCCGTGGGAGGATTCGATGATGGTGCGATCATTGCCTTATCAGGTACAAATGGCTTGTACCTGCACATTATATTGCCGCTGCGACATTTATTACATGCCAGGGAGGGTTTACCAAAGGTGAGATGGCATTAGACCAGGGGTGGGCAAACTTTCTGACTGCTGGGCCACAATGGGTTTTAAAATGCGACAGAGGGGCCGGAGCAGATGGATGGAGTGTTTTGGTGACCCACCTCATAGGAGACAAAAATATATCATGGGATATGTCGAAAACATGTGCTTCAATGTCAATTGAAAATGAACAAAAGCAAAGTTGTGTCTTTGAAGCCCCACAGTGTTTAGCTCTTTATTAGAATGACTCTTAAAAGAGTGAAAGAGTAAAGAGGGAAGCAGAAGGTGGAACCAGAAGTGGCGGCGCACAGAGTTGCAGCGGCCCGGAGCTCCCGACACTGGCACACATTTTCCTTTCTTTTCTTTTTGTTATTATGGTAGCACATAGTATACAGTCAAGTACAGCCGAAACAAACTTCTAGAGCCCAACGACGCTGCTTTTCGCCAACTTCCAGCGGACTTCGCCATCCCTGCCGAGATCACCAGATCAACATCCAGCACTCCCGGGGAGGAGGAATGCTGGATGAGCGGTTGCAAAAGAGGGGGAAACGCGGAGGTGGGTGGGCTCGGCTCAAAGCTAACCCATACAAACCCCCGCTCCCTTCCATCTTCCTCTCGAATGCCCGTTCGATCCGCTACAAGATGGAGGAGATCCGGCTGGAACTAGCTACACAAAAGCGGATAAACAACTGTTGCAGCTTAATTTTCACGGAAACCTGGCTGGATAGGACGACCCTGTCCTCGGCTACTGAGTTAGCCGGCCGCACTGCCAACCGAGCGGACAGAACAGCTGACTCAGGTAAGAAGCAAGGAGGGGGTCTGTGTATCTATATCAATGACTGGCAGTGTACTAATGTCACGGTTACTGACAAACACTATTGCCCCGACGTGGAAGTTTTGCTGCTCAAATGCAGACTGTTCTATTTACCACGAGAATTCTCTGCTGTACATTTGTGCGGTTTATATTCCACCCGATGCCAATGCTAAGCTAGCACTAGCCAGGCTACAGGACATTGTAAACAAAAGCCTAGTGGCACCGCCTGACAGTATCTTTATCGCAGCGGGGGATTTTAATCACGCCGACTTAAAAGCTGTACTTCACTCTTTCCATCCTAATGTGAAATGTGCTACTAGATGGAGGAACACACTGGATCAGGTTTCTAACAACATAGCCAATGCTTGCAGAACTCAGGCTTACCCCCACCTGGGTATCTCTGACCATGTTTCACTCCTCCTACACCCCTGGTACACCCCTAAAATCAGGGCCAGTAGACCCGCAGTCGGGTCAGTTAGGATCTGGCCTGTGGACGCCATCCCCAGGCTCCTGGACTGCTTTAGCTCCACCAACTGGGACATTTTCAGTGGACCGGGAGTGCTGATACGTAGGTCCCTGAATATTTTTCACAGTCTCAGTTCTGGATTACATCAACTTTTGTGTGGACATTGTTACATCTTGGAAGCAGATCCGCATCTACCCGAATGTCAAGACGTGGATGACACCAAAAGTACAATCACTATTAAGAGCCCGGAATGCAGCATACAGAACTGGTGACTTAGGCCCTGTTTTCACTTGGTCACTTGTAACTGTTTTGGGGGATTGGATCACGTGAACGGATCTCGAAGTATCTGTTCGCACGTAGCATTAACATGCGTCTCGAGCGTGCCATTTGTGATCGCACATTTAATCTCATATGTGGGAAACTGCGACCGCTGCTCCGCTGACAAAATACGCGAATGCGGAATGAAATTTATTAGCATGCTAATAAACGAGTCTAACAAAAATGATTTGTTTTGGCTTCTTGTTTGTAACTTTATAATGACGACGCCGGGAGGTGGGGCACCGACCAAGTACGTACACGGGAGAGGTGAGTGGAGTAGGCGGTCCTTAATGTGGACTGAAGTCGCATTCTGTTCGCACGTCCGTGATGAATGCGTTTTTATGCGATGTGACGTGGTTTTGGTAGTCGGATGACAAAATGGATTTGGACTGTTTGCACTTGGTTACTTTGTGTGTTTTTTGCCGACCGGAATACGAAAAACGCATGAAATGACCAAGTACAAACAGGGCCTGAAATGCATACAGCGCAGCTAGAGAAGAGCTGAGGAACGCCATCAGATCTGCCAAGCTAGCGTATATGACACGCATTGACGCACGGTTCAATAGTGCCTCATGCCCCCGACAGGTGTGGGAGGGTGTTAGGGCGATAACGGACTAGAAGGGCAGAACACCCCCCCCCCCGTCAACAGCACCGCCGCCCTAGTGGAGGAATTAAACATTTTCTACACGCTCTTTGACAGGGACAACAAGGACCCAGTGACGCCCCCCCTCCCACCAGACGGCTCCACTATTGTCCTGAGCACTCAATAGGTCAGACTCGGCCTACGTAACATCAACTCCCGGAAGGCGGCGGGCCCAGATGGCGTCCAGGGACGGGTGCTCAAGGAATGTGCAGCTGAACTGGCCCCAGTCTTTACCACCATCTTCAACCTGGCTCTGGCCTCATCTTGGGTCCCAGCGTGTCTCAAGGCAGCAACCATCGTCCCGGTTCCCAAGAAACCAAATGTCACAGGTGTGAATGACTACAGGCCTGTGGCACTCAGCCCTATCATTGCTAAATGCTTTGAGAGACTGGCCATGAAACACATTAAAACCTCCATACCACCGTCATTAGATCATAATCAGTTTGCATACCGGAAGAACAGGTCGACGGAGGATGGCATTGCTATTGTGTTGCACACTCTACTAGAACATCTTGAGCACAAGAACACATATGGAAGGCTCCTCTTAAGTCGACTTCAGTTCAGCATTCAACACTATACTGCCTAACAGGCTACACTGTAAGCTACACAAACTTGGACTGAGTACCACATTATGCAACTGGACTTTGGACTTTTTAACATATCGCTCACAGCATGTCAGGGTTGGCAAGCACATCTCCCGCACCCTGCCCATGAACACCGGGGCACCCCAGGGGTGTGTGCTCAGTCCACTTCTCTATACACTTTTCACCCATGACTGCTGAGCCCTCTCACCATCTAACCTCATTGTAAAATTTGCAGATGATACAACAGTACTTGGTCTCATTACTGGGAATGATGAGACATCTTACAGGAGGGAAGTGGTGAGGTTGGTGGAGTGGTGTAGTGATCACAACCTGGCTCTTAACACCACCAAGAACAAGGAGGTGATTATCGACTTCCGTAGGGCCAGGCGCTCCGTCCACGCTCCACTCCTAATCGGAGGGGAGGAGCTGGAGAGGGTGTCTACTTTCAAGTTCCTGGACGTGACTGTGGCTGATGACCTGTCCTGGGGGGACCAACACCACCTCTGTTGTGAGTAAGGCACACCAACGCCTTTTCTACCTCAGGAAATTAAAGAAGGCAAAACTTCCACAGGGACTGGGATGGTAAACTTCTACCACGCCGCAGCAGAGAGCGTGCTCACCTACGGGCGACTGGTGTGATTCTCGGGCTGCACCAAGGCAGACAAGGAGGCACTCCACAGTGGTCAAGGCTGCGGAGAGGATCATTGGGAAGAGCCTCCCAGAGATCTCGGCAGTCACCCAGCACACCATCTTTTTCGGAGACTGCCTTCTGGTAGGAGATTCCAGTCCATCCGCTCCAGGACCAGCAGACTGACCAACAGCCTGTACCCTCATGCTGTCAGACTGCTCAACGAACACCCCCTCCACCCCCCAAAACCCCAACCACCCCCCCTCCCTTGATAACATAACTCTTTGTTAAAAAACAAAATTAACACAAGTCAAAATGAACATATTAGGATGGATCTATTTTCTGGAGTTTTCCCACGCCCTCCTCTTCAACTCCAAACCAAGTACGAAACACCAATATGTGGCGATAACAAACCTGTATAGTTTCAGTTGTTTTTTTTTTTTTTCATCACATTTTCTTACTCACATTACGCACTGCAGTATAAAGCTATGCAAACCCAGCATGGTGCATCTTTATTTAAAGAGCAAAAAAAATATGGATTTTGAAAAATGCTGGAGAAAGAATTTGGACACTGTGTCGGCTTTACAAAAGAGGGAAACTAGTGCCAACCGTTAATTATCTGCGCTATGGGAACAGTGCATGTCTACGCACATCTCAACCGTGCAATTTCCTTTGATCACACAACAAGGCACTGTTTGCCTGCTGTAAGGTGGCACAGACACATCTGACATACCGGCTGCAGTCACGCAGGACGTGGCCTGCAGGGTTTCTGACAGCTGTGAGTAGGGCGGGAACCATCTCTGATGGGAGATTTGTGCAGACACCTGATCAAATTGGTGGTGGTGGACACAGCATCCTGCTTTCCCTTAAAATACCTCCACATCCAAATGATCTGGCTGACTACTAAGCTAAGTGAAACCGTGTGAGGTGATGTGGTCCATTGTATGATAGTTGATGAATAAAAGTTGTCAACACCAAAGGAAATGCTGAGTGATTGTATTCAACAAGTGTTGCCTTTCTGAAGACCAAAGTAGCCCTCAAGCAAACAATTGAGTGAAAGAGTCAAGGTCAGGCCGATCGTATCTGACGCCGGTCCCAGAGCGGGAATTAACCTCTCCTCTTTTGATGCCGGTCTGCAGCGTCAAAACTGGAACCTCTTCTTGGAAGGTGCTGGATTTTTCCACTCTGAGAAAATGCCAAAATGACAAGCTTTGTGGGACTGTACATGGAACCAATGGTGTTGTACAGCACCCAATCACAAAGTTCGTTAGACCCAGGTAAACACACAATTCCAATCAAACAAAAATAGCTGGTGCGCCTCCCCAAGGACAATGTCTCTGAATGTTCCTTCCTTCCAGCGCCCCTATCGCTTCCTCCTCTCCAGGTCAGGTCACCCTACTTAACCAAAAAACTGTCTATAAAAAGTAGAAAGCAGGATATGTTGCGAGGAAGCGTGACAAATGACATCAGCATCTGCCACTAAAATCAGCTGTTGTACAGCTGTGTGGACAGAGTAACCTCATTCACTCATATCTGCACCCATCGCTGCCTTGTACAGGCCAGTGGCAAAGAGAATGACAGAACATTCTACAGAGAAATACTTTAATGTTGGATTTCATCTCGCGCCTCTCACTTGACTTACGAAGGAAACTCAAGACAATGACTCAACTTATTCCCCGGCTTTCGAAAGATACAGCTTTTTTTTTTTTTTTTTTTTTTTAAAGACAGAAAAGATAGGTCACTAACCGCCTCTTCGTGCTCCTTCCAGCAGTCGTAGTCCGTCGCCATGGCGATGCTGGCATAGCACAAGCCTGCCTCCTTGGCGAGTACCACCTCTGGCACCGTGGTCATGTTGATGATGTCGGCGCCCCACTGGCGGAACATCAGGCTCTCTGCTCGGGAGGAAAAGCGCGGGCCCTCAACGGCCAGCATGGTCCCTCGCACGTGGCACTTGATGCCCAGACTGCGCGCCACCTCCACCAACACCTGCACCGGGACACAGAGTTTGAGACTCTGACAACAAGCCTGTCGAGGACAATCAAACTGTGCAATGTGGAGGTTTGTGGCAGTTTTTCTGCAGTACTGTGTCAAGAGTAACCAATGAAATACAAATCAAACACAATTGTTGGTGTTTTTTGGTTTGTTTTTGTTTTTTTGTTTCTTTTATAAGCTTCTGGTGTCCACCACTGAAAGAAAAAGGAAGATGAGCATTGTTGTAGGGGGACCGCTGGCTTCCGCGTGTCCGCGCCCCGTTACCTTCAGGGATCCACTCCAGAGTCGGAAGAATGTTTAACATAAATTCTTTTATTCCAGTTTCGTTTCAAGGGTTCACACAGGTTGGATAAAAACAGGACGGGACACGGTAAGAAACCGTGTGTCTCCACTGCTTCCACGTTCGTGGCACAAAAATCAAAAAGCACCTGCGTGCGAGGCTGCTGGCTCTCTTAAAGCCGCAGTGCTGCCAGCTTGGAATTTAAACGGTCCATTACAGCCGAAAGTAATCTGAAACAAAAGGCTGTTAGTTCAATATGTAAATTTGAAGCACAAAATATATTTGAATAACATAAGAACCAAAACGAAAATTGGCAGACTCATCGTTGCCTCTTACAATTGTCTTTGAGTCACCAACTCATGCACACATTGAGTTCAAGGGAAACGCAGACAGATTCGTCTTTCCTGTTCTTCTAGTTTTTGGTGGATGACCAAAACCTTTTTGCATCACTTCAATCCAACATCCGCAGGTAAAACGAAAAGGTACACTCACCGATTTAAAAGGGGAAAAGGGAAGGAGAAGATTAATATTTGTCTCCATTTCACCATTTATTTCATAAAATGAAACAGACATAGCAACATCTTGGCATTAGCCTTCAAATGCATCACCAGTTTAGCGTCACCTTAAGAGTTGGATTTTAGTCATACACAGAATAAGTCGGTTTCAGATGACATTAGGTGTGGGTGAGGGTAGGTGGCAGATGGTGTCTGGGGATTCTAAACGGTTGTAAAAACGCCCACCAACCCACACTGTACCAACTGATCAACAGAAAAGAAAACTACGGTTACTTTGTAGGTCAAAGAGTTGTAACTCACCAAGGTGAGAAATTTAACAAGCTCATGGGAATGGATAAAAAGTCTGGGGGAGCTGAGTCGGACAACACTCATTCTTGTGGTGAGCATTTTGTGAAACGTAGGGCTAGTCATGTTGACACTTCACACAGCACGATTAGCAAAACATATAGAAATGCAGACAAAAGAGGCAAGAGAGTTTTTGAAATACAATGTTACACTGTCATTCCACCCAGTTTGCAACTTAGGTTAAATAACTTTTTAAGTGTCTTTGTTGTTAGTATCCATATCAGAAATAGTTTGCATATAATTTGTGATATCATTCACCTCCACAGCAGGCAAATCTATCACGTCAATACAACTAAGGATTTGTATTTTAATATTTTCAAAACTAACACAAAATAATCATTTAAACAGTGCTAACATTCACAAAGATCCAATCGTATAAAATATATCCATAACCCTAATTTTACACCAGAAGCGTCTGCAAAGCGTCCGCGTCGACGCAGTGAAACGCGGGCACTAAAGTCAATGAGCAGGCTCACACCAGGCGCAGAGTGTCTGCGTCCCAGAAGCGTCCCAGAAGCAGTGAAACGCGACCCGCTGGAAAAGAACGCCAGAATTTATTCTTTGACGCTTGCCTGCGTCAATCGTAGCAGGTAGGATCGTTCAGACAGTGGATCCGGTTGATTTTCATCATAACACACAATGTGCTGGATTTTGTATTTATATGTGCTGTACTTTACTGTGAAACATCAACGTGACGCATCGGCTTCAACGCTGTTCAGGTCGGCCGTCAAACAAAAACAGATTTCACTTTGAATCTCAAACTATGATGAACAAAATGCATCTATACTTTAAATACCTGCATTTTGTATGATACCAGTAGTTCGGTTTATTATTATTTTTCGATACTTCGAGACACTGTTGGGACAGTGTATCGATGTTTTGTTTCATTGTTGTTTTCTTTAAAAACAGGCGAAAACTACCTGGGTTGTCACGCGATCTTGCGATCCTCGTGTGAACCGATCGAGCCGCTGCACGAGACGCTCTGCTCGTAAAACGCGTCCTGTGGGAGAGGCTGCTGGAGCGTGAGCAGAGCGTCAATGCGGTCACTCTGCTGACGCTCTGCTAACGCTTCTGGTGTAAAATAGGGGTAAGATGGTGAAATCACATCAAACCAGCTATAAATAGCGTGGTTTTTTGCTGACCTCTCTGGTCCTATTGCAGAAAGGCTCAGCCATGGGGATGTGACACACTCCCGGAGGACTGGTGGGCTGTCCATCGTACAGTGTCTGAGCTCTCTTGGTTGTCCTGGCAACAGGAAGAACAGGCACAAAAAAAAAGAGTATCAGCTGCAGTCAACATATAAGTGAAGTTAAGCAATCGCAGTATAAGGCACAGAACGAAGCGTTTGAAACAAACAATGCTCCTCAAAACATTTTGAGCTTCTCCACGGGCATTCCAGAGAGCATTCCTCACATTCTTCATATGAGGAAAAGTCACCTCACAATCGTTTGCTGCGCTGACTCAGAGAAGTTGGTCAAGGCACAGCGCTTGGTCCTCCTCTGCTCTGAGGAGCAGGAGGGACTGGCTGCAAAATCCTGGGTTTCTTTCTGTGTCAGCACATCGTTTGTTGGTTTGTCTGGTTAAAATATCATGTAAAGGACCACACAGATTTAGACAAGGAATCTTGTGTTAAATAAAGGAACTGCAACATATAAAAAAAAAAGTTCCCCCACAAACCAATAAAACTGCCCCCAACTATTTTTCCAAATCTTTTTATCTGCAGGCCATGCTATAAGACATCTTTAATGTATCCCCTAAATAATTCCTGCCCTCACTTAAACACATTGTTTCATCCACCAATTAAGAGTTTGATCATCTATTTTTCCAACAGATTTCCTAGTCTGTACCTAAGTACCCTTGACATCCAACATATTACTGTGCCTCCCATCTATATCAGTGCGTTTACATGGCACTAGAGAAATTCTAATTATTGCCTTAGTCCGATTATGATCGGAGAACTCACGTGCATGTAAACACCTTAGTTACACCCTAGTGTTGGGAGGAGGACACGTTCCCGTCAATAATTCAAATTTCTCAGCTGCATGTATACAGGGACAAGGTGAGAACTCCGATTGGACGAGAAAACCGAATCATTGCTTAGTCCGATTAAGCTCTGCATGTAAACGCACTGACTGATTTGATCTGCCCACACCTGACTTTCACTCATAGCCAAAACTGAGATTGCATCCGTTGCAGCTCCACCCCAGTGAATAATAATTTACATTTCTGCCACTCTCACTATCAACTTAGTCCCACACAGAGCATGACTACACAACCTTTCACTTTCCATTTAAATATAAAAGTGATATGTTGTTGCCAAGTAAGCATATCACTCCCAAGTTCAAAACCTTAAAGCAAATGCACAAGGTCACACAAGGTTACATTTGGTCATAGAAAATATATTTGGCTTAATCAAAAAAGAAAACTAATTTTGCAAATGATGTCACTATATTCATGCTTGGTCGTGGCCTCAATGGCCTCAGGTCTCCATACTGTTAATACTAAAATACTGTAGAAACGTACAGTCCGGAGTTATTATCCATCCCACCATGTACTAATAGATCATTGAGCATATCATCATTTTCTTTGATGAGTTTTTATCTTGTACATCAATGTCGTTGTTGTTTTTACATATTAGGCTGTCCAAACCAATAAAACAAGACAGAAAACATAAAAAAGCCAAAAATATTTTGTCTTTGTTCACAATGCTCAACTTGTTTTAAATATTGGGGCTCAGTATCAGTTGTATTGAGGTGCTATTCGATCCAGAGTCCAAAGTGAGATAAGAACGGTAGAAATATGACACAATAACGCTTCAGGCTAAACAACGCCTGCGGCAAAAACTCTAAGCTGCTGAGAACAAATAAGCAGATTACAACAGTGTGAACAACATGTGATCACATGCTGTTGGACTAGTCCGGACAAGTCTCTGCAGGAGCTCTCATAAACAGATCTTGCCTGTGCATGTTGCTCGCAGTGGAGGCCATTCATCGGCTTCACGCGGCCAAAGCCGTAAGCTGCATGGGCACAAACAAGTCCGCTCAGAAACAATGGCACCACTGTGGAAATGCAGTTTAATGCTTAATTTAACCTGCTGCGCCTCGATGGGCTGCTTGCCGATAAACAATCCCACTTAAACAGCACAGTTTCTGCACAGATCAAGTTATTTTACGGAATTTCTTCCGTCAGCAAAGAGTAAGTGCAGCCTCCCTCCCACACCACCACAACCACCACGCACACACGGAGTCGCACAAGACAAGAGCACATATATGCGCGGAATGCGGAGAACATGCTTTCCCATAAACATTACAGGGGGGGGAACTTCTCCATCAACAAGCGTGACTGTCGATGTCAAGTCATCAAAAATGCAAATGCGAGGCAATTTCATTTGGAATTGCGACAGAGCACCTGCTCCGTCAAAAGAAAATTAATTTTATTACTCATCAAATTATCATAAAAGGATATGAAATCAAAACTCAAAAAGCACGGAGACAAATTCCATCATTTAAATGAGCTTGCCATGACATCCATTAGAGCATGGGTCACCCACGTGGTGCCCCCAAGGACCTCATGAGCCCGCAGACCCGTTTGGAAAATTGCACAGCTCGTTGAGCTGAGTCTAAAATTCAATTTTATCCAACTTTGTTAAGTCATTTTTGATAATTATTGAGAACTCATGAGCTTAATAAGTGTCTTCACATAGATAAGTATCATTAATAATAATATATAACTCAAAGAGATTGTTATTTCAGGAGAATCTAGCAAACTGGTAGCCCTTCATATGACTCAGGACCCATGAAGTAGCTCTCAGTGCCACCTATGCATTAGGGCATAGGTGTAAAATTTCGACCCGCAGTGTAATTATATTTGGCCCACAAGGCAATGCAAAATCACTGCTAGAGCAGGCTCGCCAGTATAATACAGCACATGTAGCCTAATACTACAAATCACAGAATGCTCTGCAGTTCTTTTGGCACGTCTATCAGGACAGGATGTTCATTGAAGGATATTATTATTACTTATTTTGTTATTGTTATTGTATTATTTGTAATTTGCATTGTTGTTATTCTATTTTTTAATTTAATATTAGCCTGTGGAAAAAGGTTACTGTTGAAATTTGAAATGGAAGGCTGCAAATAAAAAAGAGCCATATGATTTCTATTTACATTTTGTCTATTCTGATGAGTTGTTTTTCATTTGAAATTAAATTTCAAAGTCATTCATTGTATAGTATTAAGCCTTGCTTGTTCCATATTATGGTTGAAGCCAAACTTGTTTGGGTCCATTTGAAAAGGTTCATTGTTATATCTGTTTTTTCAATAAATATCAATGTTGGCTCACGACTTCGTCCAAGTTTTAAATTTTTGGCGCACTGTGTGTTTGAGTTTGACACCCTGCATTAGAGCATGATACTGAGTACAACCTTACTAATGTGACCATGTGAAAACTGAACACTGGAAGAGAATGTGAGAGTCAGGAGAGAAAGAGATACGTTGAATGAAATGTAAGACAGGAGATAGTGTGTGTAAGGATCTCTCGTTATGTCAGTATATGGAAGTTCTGAAAATGACACTTGAGAAGTCAAAAGCGACAGAAGGAAGTCAAGTCTGTCAACTCATCTTGCGAGTGCATATTTACTTTTGACAAATGTGTCAGCAGAGCACATCAGGTGTTTTAATTTCACGTCATTAAAGTCACGCAAGGCAGAAATGCGTGGGAACTGACTGGAGTTCACCGACACTGACGCAAAAAAAATCTAGAAATACATCAATGTTCTATAAGCAGATGAGATTCCAAAGTAGGGCACGATTGTAATGAAAAAATGAATAATTTGACCAATGGTTGATTCCAATTTTAACTGCCATAGTTGTTTACTTTGTTAAGAACTCATTAGGTTTGTTGTGTGTTACATCATTTTTGAGTTTGAAGACCAAAGCAGTTCACACATAAGTGTTGCAATCTAAAATTTGACCACTTGATCTCCCAGTTTCTTCTTAAATCAAATCAAATCACTTTATTTATCCGTTAGGAACTCCTCTTTTTTTTTCCAATTTTTCCCACTGCTACACACTGGACCTTGAACGAGACAAAGTCATTTATGATCATTAAAAGTTGAAATCGCTATTCAAGTGCGTTGGTTTTTATTTTCAACAATCTCATCCAAACCATGTGTCAATCATGTCATCCTCATCTGTGTCTCCCTAATTCACAGACAAAAAAAGCTTTCGTCACATGAGGTGCTGATAAATGAACAACTGAGTTGACAACAGCTGCTGAGGATGCAACAAGCCCACAATAAATATGCAAATGCTACAACGCACACAAGCCAACTGATCCGGCAATGCTCCATTTTTGATCACAGTGTCACAGTTCACGTGAGCGTAGCAAAAACTACCTGTCGATGAACTGGTCGATGATGACAATGTCTCCGGGCTGAATCTCCTCACGCAGAGAGCCGCAGGCCGTGGTGACCAGCAGATGTGTGCAGCCCTCCTCTCTGAGAGCCCAGATGTTGGCCTGGTAGTTCACATTGGACGGCATGATAGTGTGTTGCCGTCCATGTCTGAGGATGTACAAGAGGCACAAAAGGCCATATTTTAAGGTGTTTGCTTTTCGACTTCTTTTCAAAAAAAACAGACACTTGCTTTCACTTCATCGAGCAGAGCATGGAGCCGACACTAGATGGTGCTATTATTCTTATTCAGGGCAGAGAAAACAATCTCGCTTACCTTGCAAGAAGCACACACTCCACGTTTTTTATCTTCCCCAGTATGAGAGCGTCAGACGGCTGCTCAACATAGCAGAATGTTAGTTATACACAAACCAACCGGAAGGGCTACACAAGAGCTCGCCCCCTAGGAAGGGCTAAAGTTCTAATTCGGTACAGTAGAACTGACAGTGTGGCCTGTTTTAATGCAAGAAAAGCCCCAAGTTACATGACTACACAAAAATCTTACCTTTCCATACGGAGTGTCAACATAACGCTCTGTCCTTCCCTCCAAGATGTCAGGATCATCAAGGCCCGAACCACCAATTATTCCAATCTGAACAGAGAGCACACAACTGTTTCAGAGTCCACATCGATGTGACCAAAAAAACTATAGGAAATGGATTACAATCAAAAGATTACATTAAAATGTGGGAACAAAGATGGCCACACACTCAAAAAAAAAAAATAGAATAATTTGTTAAATCAAATTCAAGGATATTGTTACAGCTTGACTGACATGGTTAACCGTTTACATTGGATGATAATGAAAAAGATTTTTAGAGTTGCTGCTTAAAGTTTCCAAGCATTAAACTATTGTATTAGTCACAGACTATATGATAGTGACTGACTAATTATTTTGAGATACAAAGTTTACGTAGCATGATCTGCAAATGCTGAGAACAATATCCCAAAATAATAATGATCATAATGATAAATAGCAAGGTATAATTTCTGATTTAAGACTTTGTGCCGTCTTTAAGATGTAACTGTCATTATTATTACCAATATACAGAATAAAAGATAACAAGACAAGACAACCAAATCCTACTTGTGGGAATCTGTTCTTCCTATATTCAATAATGACAACCGCTACCAACAATCAGTGCATCCCTATCTATTAAATCAATCACATATCCACATCCAGTACGCACCCACCGGTAAACCACCTACAGTTGGCCAGTAAACTTTAACTGTACTCACAACTTGATGGCCATTTTTGGTCAAAATTAGATCAAGTCAGACAAAAAAAAAAATACATTTAATTTTTATTTTACTAAAGATTTAGACCAACAAAACATTTAAAACAACACTCACACACTTGTGGCATTATATTTTCTAATCACTACTCAACATTTGGCTTTGCTTGCAGTGGGTGCTAGTTGCTTTGCATACTTGCAAAGCCTCTTTTGGCGCTTTTCCACTAGTACCTACTTGGCTTTGAGTTGTTTTCCATTGCAACTCAGCATTGGTAGAGTCATCATAGCAAGGCGAGCTGAAAGTCTGTTGCCATTTGTAATGCCTTATGTGTCCCTGGACTAATATGTTGCTATTGGGTTGTTATGATTTGTTTATTTGTACTGGCTAGAATAAAATTTAGTAAGGTTCTGAGTTATTTTTCTACACTGCCGGAACAGAGAAAATGGAAAGTGAAACAATCACTTTGTCACAAATTATTTATTACTGGAAGAAGAAAAAAATAAAAGCACTACATCAATACTCAAAAAGTATGAAACTGCAACGCAAAGAAAAACTTTGTTTTGGTTTACATCAGGGGTCCCCAAACCAGGGAGCCCCCAAGGACCATGAGTAACCCGCAGGCCTGTTCTACAAATAGTGTTGAATACTGCGACTGAAATTCGTATTTATCCAACTCTGTGAATTTTCAAACTCATTAAAGTGATCAGTGTCTTTACATAGATCAGTATTGTTCATAATAATATTCAACTAATGGCTAACTGAGAAAATGGGTTATTTCAGGAGTGTAGCAAACTGGTCGCCCTTTATATGATTAAGTACCCATGAAGTAGCTTAGGTTCAAAAAGGTTGGTGACCCCTGGTTTGCATGATGCGCAAATCGCAAATTGACACTTTAATTAAGCTTGTTACTTTGTCAGTCTTGTCCACAAGTTTTTACCAGAAGTGTTTGAACTTTGTCTTGTCATATACTCTGTGAGACTTTCCTACTCTGATGTTGACAGGACTTTAGTATAGTATTTTAAAGTTGTGAGTAATGGGGATTAATCACAATAACTGAGTGTGATTAACTCGATAAAAATTCACGATCCATTGGCAGCACAAATAATAGAATATCCTGAATGCAGACCACTGTCTGACGTGATATGTGCATTCTGTTGTTTCGTTTCGTATTGAACACGTGAATAAGTTTTCCTGTCAAGTGGCTCCTTGTTTGGTCCAATCTTTGTCTTCATCAAGGGTACAAGCGCGGACTCTTGTCTGGCCACATGAAGGCGGTTAAAACGACCTTGTTCACTAAGGCAGCGCTAACCTGACGTTTTCAACCGAGCCAGGCGCCTCCAGGAGACTGACTGCACACGCCGACCACGATGCACCGCGATGCTAACAGCTAGCACAGCTTCCAATGCAGGTCCCGGGTGTCACAGATGCAAGTCTGGCGTTTGGTCACATTGGCGAGCAATTATAGAACCCACGGAAACGGCACCAAGTAAAATTGTAAGTCGTTACCTTTATGGGCACCGCGGAGGCCATGACGACAGTATTTTGTCCGTTTAATTAAGTATTGAAGGAACAGAAATTACTGACCACAGCACCGACAACATCTGTCAGCCGCCGGATGTAGTTTGATACTCATTCATACCTTCAAAAGAAAAGCATCTTCGAGCGATCCAGTCTGGTACATCTTTATGTGTTTTTACATCAGTGCTTGTTATGACATAAACAAGAAAACAAGAACGGTCTCGCAGCCTAAAATGTTCAGTTTTCTTCATGCAATATCTAATATTTGTGACATTCGTCTCTAAACTCTATACTCAGCATAACTTTCTTATTATTATTATTATTATTATTATTATTTTTTTATTTTTTTTAAGAAAATGCAGCATATAAGGTGCTGATTCGAGCAGCAGTGAGAAACCTGAATTCTGAGGGTGCCTTGGAACACCTGTTGCATACATTCCCCGAACAAATGACGTGTCAATACTTGTGTTTCCTTTTTTCTTCTTCTTCTCATGTTTACTTTAAGAGTCCTCTACGATCATCTATCTCAACCTGCCTTAATATTTTTGGCTGTGCTTCTTTTTACCTTTTTTCTGTCTTTTGGGGAAGGAGTCACCTTGTTCATCTGGGTCAGGGTCTCTATTTTCTAATGCAACTTCCAAATGCTTTGTCTTGTATTTTCTCTTTCCACCTGGCTTGTCTTGGTTAAAGTTCTTTTTGGTGGATTCAGAGTTGCAGTTCGGGAACGTCCCAGATCTGAAAAGCTTCCCTTTCCTGTTATTTTCCAACGGTCCGGCACTACCTGGATCAGTGCTTTGAGAAGCCATTGGACCGAGACTGTTTTGAGGTAGAGGAGATTCTTGTTTCATGTCTTCTTCTACAGAAACATCAGAGTCTGAGGAGAGCTTCACCAGCTCGGGGCTCCTCTCTGCAAATGGTTTAATAAAACCGACGATGATACAGTCATCACTGTCTGAAGACAAACTCTCATCCTGATTGACTTCTTCCCCTGTCTCATCAGCTTGATAAGGGGGACTTGCTGGCAGTGAACTGACACTGCTCTCTTGTGTTTCCTCTTCCAGACTGCTGTCAGAAGTAGAGTTATGGAAGTTTGTCATGTTTACCTCGCTGTCATCCAGAGATGCCGAGGTCTCCCGATGTGTCTGCCGATGGTATCTAAACTGCCCTGCCCTGGTGGCGTCACTATCCACTGGCTTCAGGTCATATCTCTTGTAGTCAAGATCTGAGTTTATACTGTGGTAGATGGAATTAAATGGCTGTTTGCAAAGAGGACATTCCGCTTTGTTCCTGGACCACTCACGAATACAGCAGAAACAAAACATGTGCAGACAGTGGTCCAGGCAGGCCAAATTGTCAAATATGTCCAGACAGATAGAGCACTTGGAATCGGGCGATACTTCGGCAGACATTGCTTTGCAGGATTTTCCTCTTGTCACTGAAGTGCCCTGGTACAAAAGATTAGAGAAAGAATTTCATGTTGTGGGAATTTAAAAAAGCAAAAACAAGTATTGAATAATTGATTAAAAAGCTCTATTGACATGCTTCAATTTAGCTTGCAGACAGCTCTCTAATGTTGGATATTTGCGTGAGCTCATGGATTTTAGGTTTAATCGTAAAATATATGTATAGAAAAAAAAACTTGAAGACTGTGACAGAACCTTCCAGGGAAGTAGAGCTGTTAGGATCAGTCTTTCCTCTCCAAGATGTACAGCCAGCAGATATCAAAGGTGTTGCATTACTGCAACCCTCACTTCTTCACGTTTTCATATTCTGCAAAAACAGTTTCAAAACTGGCCCAAATATCTTCTCTCTCTTCTGCCATTTTGCAGATAGCGTTTTTATTTTGTTTAAAATGCCCTTTTTTTCTTTAATCCCAGATCAAAGCCGTACATTTGGCAATGTGCATACATTTAAAGTGGCACTTGTATTTTATGTTTAAAAGTCTTGAGCTGAAAATATTGTTACAGGTCAGCTATGTTAGCAGTCATGTCTGCCGACTGCACAATTTGTCATACATTTGTTCTAACTGTAGGATAAATTGTATAAAAGTAGCAAGAAAGAACTTTTTAAGTTAAGTTTAAGGTAGCATGATCAGACATTTGGGTCCAACGTTTTAGAATTGAACACATACATACATTTTAATTTTCAAGTCCTCTTTAGTCATATTTGAACAACAAATGGTATTACTGATTGTAAATTTAAAAAAAGACACAAATCAATTCAATTCATTTTTATGAACTTAAGGCATCATCATCATTACAAATAGTGTTTCCAGCATTTTTTTTTTTGTTTGTTGCATAAAAAGTCTTCATTGTAGCATTTTGCAAGCATGTATGTTGATATGTTGTCTCTTCCACGCAGTACACACTTAAATTGAACTCTTGAAACAAAAATCCAGGTTTATGTCGTGTGACTTTGTAAAAACTACAACTGTTCCGAGTACTATGTATAAATAATAATGCTGATCCAGAACAATAGGATCAGTGCGATCAACAGATCCCTGAGAGTAAATTAGACATGACATCTTTTGAAAAATACATTTCCGGAATATCACTCGACATTTCAAAAAAATTTAAAATTAAAAAAAAAAATTAAATAATGAGTGGATCCCAAAGTTAGTCAGCTCCACAGCTTCACTGTGGTGGTTGGCACTGTCAGCAGTAAAGAAACTTGATTTTCATGGTCTGGAACGCCACTTCCCCTACTGACAAAAAAACACTGCTTTTCAAAAAATACTTTTGTAAACCAGCACTCAATGGCACAGCAAGCATCCGATGGCACAAGTCAAAACACTTGCTGCTGGGAACTGGAACTGGAAATGTCTTGGAACTCATCCGAGGCTTGGTGAAAATAGTTTTGCCAAGCTGAGGTGAAACCAGCTACAGTCCATTCAACTATAAACAGGTGTGATCTCCTGGTTCAATGGTAATGTGGGTGTCCGTGTTTGCACTGCTGGCCTCTGTGACATTATCATTCCTACACATTTCACTTTCACTCTTCATAACAGAGTATTCTGACAAGGATTTGTCCCGTTTTTCACTCTTGTGCTTTTTGCTTTTCCTCTTGTGTTTCTTCTTTTTCTTATGCCGATGTTTGCTGCGTTCAGAGTTTTCCTCGTGGTCGACATCTGCGCTGTTGCCACTGCTGACCTTTCTCGACCTCTCTTTGGATTTTCGCCGATGCTTCTTTTTGCTTTTTTTCTTACTTTTCGTTGAAAGGGGCTGGGAGTCGCCTTTGCCATCTGAGTCAGAATCCTGAGTGTCTCGCTCTCTTTCCAAATGCTTTACCTTGTATTTTCTCTTTCCGCCAGGCTTGTCCTGGTGAGATCTCTTTCTGACCGAAGGCGAACAGCTGCTGGAATAAGTTCTCGATCTGGAGCGCCTCCTGTTTTGCCTCCGCGACTGACTCCTGCTGCGGCTCCTTGAGGAAGAGTAGGAACGAGGATCTGTGTACTTGTAATAGAAAGAGTGTCTTTCTTTGTAATGCACCCTGCTTTGACTTCTCTCCTGGCTATAGTGCATGTATGACCTATAGCTGTGATTACTGTCCCCACTTTTAAAGTTACGGTCGTATTTTGAGTAGACGCCTATGTTGCTGGAATAGGAATCTCCTCTTTCTCTCGCTGCAGAGCTAAGACTGCTGCTGGACACAGCAGGACTCCTGCGCTCTCCACTTCTTGACCTCCTCCTGTGGTCTCTTTCCTTCGACCTGCTGCTCTCTCGAAATCGGTCAGAATAGTCGAATCGTCCCTTTGTGTCTCTTCTACTCGGCTGTTGGCGCCTCTCAACTCTGCTAGACAGTGAAGACCTGTATCTTTCCTTAGAACGTGAACGAAAGTGTTCCATTTCTGTATTTTCTGACGCTCCAGCACTACTCGGTTCGGTGCTTTGGGAAGCCACTGGACTGAGACTGCAAAAACGGATGTGTTGAGGTAGAGGAGGCTGTTCCTGAGGATCGTCGCTTTCAGACTCATCAGAGTCGGAGGAGAGTTGAACCAGCTCAGGAGTCCTCTCTGTCGTTGGTTTTACAAAACCAATGAGGATGCAGTCGTCGCTGTCGGAGGACAAAGGCCCATCCGGGTTCGCTTCATCTGTGGCTGGTTGCTGTGTGCGGTCCCTGTACTCCCGAGCGTCCTCTTCTACACTGCTGTCTGAGTCTGTGTCGAGGAGCGACAGGAAGGCCGTCGTCCTGTTTTGCTCCGCTGACGTGGAATACGAGGGTCCAGGTGTGTCATCGTCCCACACAGAGTTGCTGAGGGAAGACGAGGTCTCTCTTTGTTGGTCCGATCCCACTGGTTGCTCCTCGTCTTCAGAGATGGCTATCACAGACAGAGCCGGGCTACTGTCCTCGTTTGAAGAAGGAGCTACGCAATCGTAGACAGCACGCTGGTCATAGGCCTCCATATTGAAGGGAGACTTTGCAAAATTGATGAACTCGTGCAGAAAGTGGTCCGTCCGACCTCGGAGGAACGGCCGGAGTTCCTCCTTGATAGCTTCATCCCCCAGGTCGTAACGTGTGATTCTTGACATGATGATGTGCTGAACGATGTTAACCAATGAGCCGTGGGCACCGTAGAGCACAGAAAGTTCTCGTTTCAGCCAAGGGACCAGTCTGTGTAGACAGGCAGGATTTCTTTGAAAAAACTCAGCCGAAATGTCCCGGGAACGGCCATCATCGCAGACGTTTTGAACTCTCACGCCTCGCCGGTATAATTCCCTTCTGAAGTTGATCATTTCCTGCTCTCTGATGAGGCTCGTCGGCCGACCTTCACTCGCAGCTCTCCTCCTGGCCACCAATCTCCTCATCATACGTCGTATGTAAGGGGGATGCGGAGCGTGGGAAGCATTCGTTAAAGACTCAAACATGACCCCATTGTCTGGAGGGGAAGAGGTCCGTCTTTGCATCTGCCGATGGACCCCTGTGAGAGTTGTACGATACCTAAATCGCACTCCGCCAAAAGACCCAAAAGAGCCGTTATCCACTGGCCTCAGGTCATACCGTTTGTATTCATGGTCTGACTTTATACTGTGATAAATGGAACTGAATGGCTGTTTGCATAGAGGGCACTCTGCTTTGTTCTTAGACCATTCATGGATGCAAGGGAAGCAAAACTTATGCAGGCAGATGTCCAAATATGACATGTTGTTAAACCTGTCCAAACACACTGGACACTTGGAATCGGGCGAGACCTCCCCAGACATTTCCTCGCAGATTTTTCTTCGCCCACTCTTCTGGCTCTCCTGCACGGCTACCTTTGCAGCTGACATGACCTGTCACAACACAAGAGACAAATTTAAATCAATAACATTTAAATTCACTTGACAAAGAATTAAAAAGCTGGAATTCCCTGGAAGTTTTATTTTCTTTGGAAATTGCGACTGGATCCTGAGCTACGAGCATCACAGAGACCACCAGAGTATGCGAACAGAGCAAGTCATAAATACTCACACACATCTTAGGTGGTTTGAATGACGGTAGTCAATAAATAAAAATAGTTTCACTGTGACAGACAGCGGGTTTGTTATGTTAACGGCTGACCAACGGTAACTAGCTGCTAGTTAAATAGAAACTGCGTTCTGCTGCTTAGTGCTGAGCTAATATACCTGCTGCTGAAATAGTGTTTACGTTTAGTAAACCTCGTCGTTTACAAAATAAACACTGCTGTTTTCATAGGTCACTTTTGAAATCATGTCATATTTTATGATCATAAATCCTGGCCAGGGATGCATTAATCATTGCATATGACCTTGAAAATGGCAGGACTTGAACCAAACTGTTTTAAGTGGAAGCCAACAACACAGATTATTACTGAGTCCAAAAAGGCCACAAACACTTATACCAAACAACACAAGTCACTCACTCACTCACTCAGTCACCAACTCATATTCAAGACACAGAAATTCAATAAAGATGTTCTACTTGGTTTAATTGTCGGTGCCTAGTGACATACTTTTGTAAGCCTGAGCAGTTATTATAATAGCAACCACACAGATGATAATATGAATAATATGAATGACCCCCATTCCTATAACCCATCCAACCCCCTGCGGACAATTATTATTTATTTATTTATTTTTTTTTTTTTATTTTGGGGCGGGGGGTTCACTCTGGTCTGCATTCAAAACTTGAGAGCCGTGCATTTAGCAAATCGTAAAAACCGAGGCTGACACCCTCGTTATTTAATAATTCGTTAAATGTACTCGTGTCCTATTTAGTCATAACTCCACTAATCTTCCAGAGGATCTTGGCATCAGGAGACCTAACGTAGAACGCGCTGTTGCGACTGGACTGACTGCCAAATAATTTTGAATTCAAAAACAGCCAATTCACATTAGCTTAGCATTATTTTCGCGACGCTAACGTCACTCACTATGGCGCTATGAACGTTACGCCACTTCTTACTCCGAACTCGACAGCAATGTGCTACACTTGAGGTGCATAACATGACGACAAAAGAAAATAATCCATGTGAATTCTCGTTATTTATAACGAGTTCATATTTTCCGAGAACCTTTGTTGACACTGTAGGTTAGACTCCAACAGCGCCAGTATTCTATTTTATTTTTAAACAATCCCTCATGCCGGTGGTTGACAAATGCTCTTCAGGTTTTATATGATTAGCACGTTAACATATACACAATCGAATTTTCACATAAATACACATGCGAGTTTAACACGTTCACTTAACCGCCTTGCCGTAAAACGGACGTGCGTTGACAGTAGCTAAACTTAGCACGTTAGCTAGCCATATGTGGTAAAACTGTGTAGCCACCTAAAGAGGCAAGTTAATGAAGGAAATGTTGTGTAGTATTTACCGTTGAGTCTTGACACCATTAACAGTTGATTAACTGTTTATGGTCAGCAAAAGCCAGTCCAGTTGAAACGAATGTCAGCTCATAGCAACAACCAAAAGTATGGCTTCGTAACACTCCTTGTTACACTATCACGTTCGTTCAGGCAACCCATGAACCGAGTTCCGTCCGGCCTCCTTCAGAATAAAAGCACTAAAGCTACAGTAGCCAGCGCTACAATGCATCAAATGACTACATGCTAGAAACACCTCCGCTCTTGTGAAAGTGTTTCCGGTGTCGTTTCATTTCGATGAAATTATTATTTAGAATTTCACATTTAAAAAAAAAAAAAACAAAAAACGTTGAAGAAATGTTCCTACAAATTTTCCATATCAGCAGAAAATGTACATCGCTTGAGTTTTATCAATGAAAATGTTTTAAACAGAAGTAAAATTGTTGGAAAGGGCTTTATATGATTTTGAATTAAAAAAAAAACAACAACTGCTCAACATATACTACTTTACAAGCTTGATTTGTAAACACAACCATCACCATATCATGTAAAAGTTGTGTTTTCCTTATTGTTAGTTTGGCATGCAGAAATACAACTCATGGCACACAAAAAACACAAACTTCTCTGGGAAGACACTCAGATTATCCTTCTAATATTTTATTGGCATATACACAGTTTTTACAACAGCAATTCAAGCAAATTATTGAGCTCAGTGATGACTGTGGGTTTCTGGGAGGTCTGGAACAACTTCACCCGTCTCCAGAATGACGTCACCCTAGGCAAAAGAAATAAATATATCAATCAATGCGAAAAATGAAGAGCTCAACACTAAGTCAGTGTGATACATTGCCCTGTTTAGAGCATAATCTTTACCATTGCTGTGGACAAAGTTCACAAATGAACTAAAAAAGGGCATCAATAACACAAACACATTTATTACACATTCATACTTACAGGGAACAGTTTGGGTTTCAACTCCACAATGCCATATGGTTTGCTCTGTGGGAAGACATGACATTATTTGTATATCAATTTAAAACCACGTTTAAAATTTTCATCACTACCCAAAGATTCCCTCAATATAAAAAATACTGGTGTAAACGGTAGAGTTTGTGCATCATATTGCTTTTATCTATGTACAAACCTAGGTAAAGCCCTAACAGCAGCACTGTGTAGTTTTAATATTCCCTTCTGCACCCTTGCTGCTGATACAGTGCACCAGGCTTGTCAAAAAACAAGACAAAATCCAACATTATATATTTTCTCAACCCAACCCAACACCCAATCATGAGAAAACATCTTTCCGTATATCTAAGACCAGTCCTGTGCACAATGTCCTTGGCAAGGATTCTATGCTCCCGGTTACAGGTAGGTTAGGTCCTGATTCTAACCCATGTAATAACCCTTCCCAAAATAAAATTGTTTAACTTACAGCAACATGGTATTTCACATAGTAGTGAACAATCCAGGCAGGGATCAACAGCCGCGTTAGTGTGAAAACACCACCTTTGTATGCTTTGTAGGTCTGTAAAGAAAATGTATTAGGACAGGCAGTTATTAAGAGGAAAAAATAAAATGTCAAATGAAGTGCGCCCCCTTGAAGAAAGGCTCAAGTTTTTGTTTGTTTGTTTGTTTTTTAAGTCTTCACACTTCTCTGATTGTCAAGCATCAAACGTCTACATTTCAATAAGCGACCAATGTTCATCGGATAACCTGTCCACGCAAGCGGGTAAAGATTAAAACATTCGTTTAGACCAGTTAGACCTTACTTCAGAATAACCCAACGAGTGCAATGTTGCAACAACATAAAGCCTCGAGTTTGCATCTTCGGTTTCAATATAATTCGCCGCTAACGCCGATGGTTGTTTTGCTAGCTTATTAGGTAGCGTTAGCATCGCGTCAGTACTCACGTAGAGTCTCCACAGGCTCTTGGGCTCCAGAAACGAAGCCCAGAACTTGGCGACGGCGCCGAGCGGCTTCGGCTGTATGACGGGCTCCCTTGCACTCAGCTCCTGGTCCTTCAACCACTGTCTCCGGAGCTTTGCCAGCTGCTCTAGACGGAGCTTTTCGTCCGGCGTGTACCCAGGCATTGCTTATTTCAGGGGTTGTTCAACCTCAGGAAGTCTACAATGACACCATGGAGGACACTTTCCTGTTAAACGCGTCGGCGTCGGCGAGGAAGAGAGGAGCTGTGGTGAATGCAGATATTGCGACACCTAGTCTTGCGGAGGAGAACATCTTTTATTGCAAAGTGGTTGAGCGGTAGAAAATGGTGTGCATTTTGGTCGTTGCTTCAAAAGTCAAAACGTTTTTTTTTTTTCATGCGTGCGTAAAAAACGAATAAAAAGAAATGTGACTATGACTTTTGTAAAAGTTCACCTTCGTCCCTTTACCCTTAAAAGTAAAACAACAGATGTGGCTTTTAAAAATTAGAAAATATATTTTTACAATTTTTTTTGAAGAAGAGAGTAAATATTTTTAGGATTGTGTGAAATAAAGAGAGGGCGAAATACCGTTTCTTTGGCACATGAAAAGCTTGCAAGATTGCTATTCATTGTATATTTCGTACTCCGTACAATAGGTGGCAGTATACTATACAGGTTTCGCATTTTTACTCACCATTACCCGCAAACGAAGTAGTGGCACCAGCATGAGCGGTCATAAGATTAGGCAGAGTAGTTATACATGTGTAACTAACTACAGTGTCGTCGGTCGTCGATATATGTTTTTTTGTTTTTTTGTTGTTTTTTGTTTTTTTTGCCAACGTTAGCTGGCTACTACCTTAGCAGAGACGTAAGGTAAGAGTGGGTTTCCGGAGGGAAGTGTTTACTACTAGTATTCATATTCAGTCAGATTAGTGTTACGCGTTAGCAAGCATACTATTAAAAACAACAACAATATAACACTTGTTTCCTGTCTGCCCAGTTCAATTCTTTTTTTTGATTGATCCGTCGGTTATGTACTGTAATCTCACTTAACACTGAACGTTAATTAGCTGCGTTTTCAAAGTCCACTCAACGCGCGAGCTAGCTGACTAGCCAGCATTGTGTAGCCTTTTAAAGTGGTACGTAAAGGCGACAGCATGTTGTGACCAGGTACAGTTTGTGTGCTTTATACCCAGCTGTAGAAAATGGAAGAGAATTACGACTCGCAATATTGTACTCGATCACATGCTCCATATACCACTTCATGTAATGCATGTTGTGGCTGGAGCAGCAAAAATACAAAAATATGCAAGCAAAGTCAAACAAGTCTCTTAATTCTTGTCTTGAAAAGTGCTGTCCAACATTTCACATGTTATGACTACATTATTACTCGTGGCTTAATCCTCCACTGTATCTATATTCACTGAACTTCCTTTCTTTCTAACTCAGTAGAATCAACCCTTTTTTTCTACATTATACTTATTATTTACAGTCACCTTCTTACATGCTAAAAGTCACTTAACAGTGTAGAGTTACGTCAACAATAATTTACCAGTGTGTTAGTGATACATGAATACACTTTCAGGTCTCCTGCTTACAGTCACATATCATGTATTTGACTAGCACATTGTCCATTCTCCGCCGCCAGACTTCTCACCTGTTCCCGCCCCTACGACCTCATCACCCCTGTCCTCCAACAACTCCACTGGCTTCCTGTTGTTGTCCACCGTATTCAATTCAAGATCCTCCTCCTCACCTTCAAGTCACTCCACATCCTGGCCCCTCCCTACTTGTCTGACCTCATTGTCCGTCACACTCCAAACCGTCCCCTCCGATCAACTGACGCAAACCTCCTCTCACCCCCTGCCAAAACCAAGTACTGAACCCTGGGGGACCGGGCCTTCAGTGTTCCCGCCCCCACCCTCTGGAACTACCTCCCCAAACACATCCGCAACAGTACGGAGCTCAATACCTTCAAGTCTGCTCTCAAAACCCACCTCTTCAGACTTGCCTACCCTACCTGACCCCTCCAACCCACCACACCTCCCAGCCCATATCTGCCCTCTCAACCCTGTCTCTTTTTAAGTGATTTTATTGATTTTTCTCTCTTGTGTTACATCTATTTTAATCGTTTATTTATTGATTTATCTTAATCTCTCGAGTTGTTTTATATTGTTATTTTTAGCTGTAAAGTGACTTTGAGCACCTGTAAAAGCGCTTTATAAATAAAAAGCATTATTATTATTATTTTCCCAGTTTGTGTGTGTACATGTCTGTTTTTCCCACATTGCATAAAACTAAGTTTCTCTCTCCCTTTTTTCTTTTTTCTTTTTTTTTTTTTTTTTTACAGAATTGTGCCAGACTGTGGATGGAGTCAAAACCAAAGCCTTTATTTTCTTGTCCAGTTGCCACGAGGATACCAGATTTAGACCATCAGCAAGGGCAGAATGGTCAAGTACTTTTGTAGCTACACAGATATCAAGAGCACATGGGACCATGTTGTCTCTGCGTTTTGGCAGAGGTACCCAAATCCTTACAGGTATATATAATGTTTACATTTTACATTTTATCACAGAGTGAGGGGAGGTGTCAAAACTCAACTCAGCCACGAAGATTTTTGTGTTTATTGTGAATGAGGGAATTTATAGAGGGAATATGAATTTTCTCCTAAAATGCCGATAACGACAACCTGAACGTGGAAACTGAAACTAGAGCGCTAGTTGCTGCACCGAGAGGCAAAAAGATTTTTCATTTTTCAAGATTTAGTCCAATCTTAGTGGTTGCTGATTGGTCTATTTCTGATTTCCTATCTGTGTATCAGCACCCATGTCCTCACGGAGGACGTGGTGTACAGGGAGGTGACGGCAGACAACCTCCTCCTGTCTCGGCGCCTCCTTATGAAGACCAACCGGCTGCCTCGCTGGGCCGAGGCGTTCTTCCCAGGCGGCATGTCTCGCTGCGTCTACATCATCGAGGACTCCATCGTGGACCCCGTCAACCGCAGCCTGACCACCTACACCTGGAACCTCAACCACACAACACTCATGGTAAGCTTTCCAAACAAATGTCCGCTGTGCTGTTTGTCAGTTTCGTCAGTTTCACCAGTTTCAAAAGTGACAAAGTGCAAGTAATCTTTGCAGTTAATTATTAATAGTTATGTGATGATGATCCATGATATGAGCTTTTTTTTTTTAACTTAGGTTGTATGTTAGTTTGAGACTGTTTGCTTCGCATTGGTCCTCAAAAGCTGAAATAAAAAGACTTAACTAGAATTATGCCAACAGTCCTGTTCGTTTGTTTTTTTTTAACAATGCTGTTTTGCATCCATCCTTTTTCTGTCACCGTTTCTCCTGCGCTCAATGTTGCTGGGACCCTGTTGTTAAAATTGCATTGAGCCAAATTAAAGGGGTCATCCTCCAGAGGACCTAGAAGGCCGTGAAAGGAATTTAATTAAGCCAGATTCTGGCATTGCTTCACTTTAATCAGCTGACTTCTGTTTCTTTAAAATACAAAACCAAAAAATTAAAGCAGGCCTTTAATCGCTATCTTGCTCACAACAAATGGAAACTGCTCTGCAACCTTCTGTCTCTCCTCTGTCATCCGGCAGTCAGTTGAGGAGCGCTGCTTATTCCGAGACTCTGCAGAGCTTCCAGGCTCCACCCACCTGAGACGGGAAGCTTGGATATCCTCCAATGTGTACGGTTTCTCCAGACCCATTCAGGTACCTCAACACTCATAAAGTCCCTTTGTCTTTGTGCACTGTTCACCAAGGCAGAGTGACTTGATCTTCACACTAAAGAGGTATTTTATTTGAATTAATCAGCATTAAGACTGTATATTTTCTCAGCATTATATATTTTCTCAGGGCCTTAGTGTGTTTTGACGGCAACACGTTGTGCAGCCAAAAAAAACAAATATCTGAGACAAAGATAGGAGTGAAGTCTGCCAAATCGCCTGGCAACCCAAAGAGGTTTTTATTAGACGATGAAGATGCTTCATTATCACCAGGGAGAAGATGGACAAGATGTTGGAAGACTAAAGCTTGTATTCTAGACGCTGCTCCCTTCTAATTCTATTTCCTGCATTGTGTTTTACCAGGAGTTTGGATTGGCCCGCTTCAAGAAAAACCAGGTGAAAGCTATGAAAGGACTGGAATACGCACTGACCAACTTACAGGGTACGTAAAAGAATAAGAATCAGAAAGGGAGATAAAGGAAGTTATCCCCCTTTCTAATTCTTCTAGTTACAGGTTACTACGACTACTAGTAGTCGTAGTAGTACTATATATTTGATTTAAAATATTGTACATTACAAAAATCTTCACAATGTACTTTCGAATGTTCAAACTCAATTTCATCCTCACCATTAATACCAGATGGAAAATCTGTTTTTCGTTTTTGGAAAAAAAAACTTTCACTAAGTCACTGTCTTTATCTTTAAATTGACTTGTTAGATTTTTATTGAAAACAAAAACCCATGTGAATATTATGTGAGGGGATACGCTGAGATAAGTAGTGCCAGAGTGAGTGCTAATGGGTGATGTTGTCTGAAAGGCCTTTGTTGTTGCTGTTGATGCCACTGCAGGAATTGGCATCAGGCTTTGCGTGGTGGTAAGTGTCACAGTAGCGCAGCTGCAGTTCCCTCCTTGTGTGTTGCGCCCACCACCTACTGTTGATGTAGGAATAGACTGACTTTAGTTTAGTTCTTATCTTGATTTACCCTCAGTGGGAATCACCTGATTGCAGCATTTCTGACTCTGTTCTCTCACTGATGTTGAGCTCATAGTCAGGAGGCGTGGATGTGTTTTTTTCTTATTCTGAAAATATTTGCTTTCCAACGTGTTAAACTTTTTCCAGAATAGAATAGAGTAGAATGCCATTATTTATCCCACATCGAGGAAACGTAATTACAGCAACATATAGTGCAAAGATGATGGATGGATGGATGGATGGATGGATGGATAGTGCAAAGAGAAGAATAATTATATTCATAATAAATAAATACAATAAAATATTTATAGAGTAAGAAAATAAAAACGACTACATTCATACTTAAACAGTTGATGTGCTGATCTCCAGGTGTGACACAGACACAAGCCTCCTCTCAGTGTCAGTTACTGTGTTTAACCATTGTGGGGCAGTATAATCACCCAGCGATTTAAAGCAGACTTGTGCAGCTTTGTGACCTCTATTATGCTCAGCTGCTCTCACACTTGTTTATTTCACGTGTTACTTTCAGTTTAAAAGTTTGTGCTTTTCCGATGGTGCTCTCAGAACAGAAACAGCTTTGTCACCCGCCTTTTTGGACAACCATCTTTGATCCTTGTAAAATTGCACCCTGGGGTCACATTTTAAACACACCGGCTGACAAAAGCCTCAGTGTCGCTTCCACCAGGAGATGCTTTGCAACTTTTGCACAGATCCTTCTTTTCGTCGTCCTTTATGAGTCCCCTGTGGCAACAAAGTAAGAGCAAATTCAGCAAATGCACAAACAAATCTACTTTGTTGTCGCGCAGACACAATTTCAAATTATTTAGGATCGCCCCTGGACACGCAGCATCTCGTTTTTTCAAGCAGGTCCCACATACAAACAACACAAAGACATGCATTACAATGCTACACAAAACACACTGCTTTCCAACTGTTTTGGTGACCCACCTCATTATTTTTTTTCCCTTTGGTGACCCACCTCATAGGAGAAAAAATATATCAAGGGATTTGTAGAAAAATGTACTTCAATGAACCAAAGCAAAGTTACAACACAGTATGTGTTTTTGAAGCCCCCACGGTGTTTAGCTCTTCATTGAAATGACTCGTAAAACACTGAAAAAATGGATGAAATACAGCTATTTGATGAGTTTTTTACTATTAATAACATTTCTTCAAGTTCAACAGGCTGGATTGAAAAGTTTAACGGTCCGCATATGGCCCCCCAGGCCATAGTTTGCCCACGCCTGGTCTAGTTGGAGGTGTTGGAGCAGACGGGACTTCCTGTCTCTCTCTCTCTCTCTGTGCACTCAGGAGAGACGCCCCAGCGGCTGCTCAGGGACTCAGTGAAGGACGCGTCGGAGAAGGCCAAGGAGGCAGCCAAGAGCCTGGCGTCGGCCGCCTCGGCCCCGCAGAAGCCACGGCAGTACGTGTGACGGTGAAGGTCAACCTGGCGACGACCCCAAAGGTCTCTGGTTCGAAGCGAGTCGCCCTCAGTGGCCGGTGTTTCCACAAAACGCCTCCACGCCTTTTCATTTCCGTTCATTCTGTCCTCACGCGAGACGACTGAACTCTTCCGTTCCTCAGCTGTTAAGTTCGACCAAATTCCCGACACTGTGACTGCGACTCCGCGTGATTTTCTTTCACGCAAGAGAGAGGGATTTCAGAGGAGTGACTCTGAACCTCAGTGGATCAGAAGGCAGACGCTGCCTTCGCTTCCTCCGCTGAGGGGAAATCAGACGATTGCAAAGTCATTTCTTCCTCCGGGTCAACGCCACGATGCGTTTACGCATTTCTGCACCGTCGTCCATGGCGGTGTTTTCTCATTGTGACTGTGTCATGTCATTTCCACCTCACATCTAAGTTGATATTCAGCAGATATTAATTTGTATTTCAGTATTGTAAACATAGAAAATGATATAGTGGTATCATTCCTTCTTTGAATAGTTTTTTTGATTTCTGCTGCATGATGGATCTATGTTGCAACTTGAAATGATTTTCTCAGATTATTTATTATTCATATCAAGCAAATGGAGATTTATTTTAGATTTATGAGTCGGCAACCGAGATGCTGGGAAATGTCAAAACAGAAATCTGTTCATCTTAAAATGAAAGAACTTTGGTTTTTCATTTTCAGCCGACTCTAAAGCAGGTAGTTATTTTTTGTCTTTGTTTCGTTGTTTGTCTTTTTAAATAAAATGCAATAGGTTTGCTAAGTTATTCAAACGATCCAGTGTATTTTCTCTCCGCGCAAGCACTCACACGCAAGCAACTTTTTTTTTTTTAACGTTTGTTCTTGATATATTTTGATCGAATTCCAAACGAGCTCAGCCGCACAGCTGCGCAAACTGAACAGGAAGCGGCGTCGACTCGCAGCCATCTGCACGTTCCTGCTGCTCAGCTCGCTCAAAGCGTGTCACCGCTCCGGTTCAAAGTCAGACTGCACCAAAAAAAAAGAACAAGAAAAAAACAAAAGCAATAACCAGACGGTGAACATTTTTTTTTTTTATGTATAAAACAGTTTAATTATATTACAATGGGAGAATACACAATACCGTCTAGTGTTGCTATAGATAGCCAGCACCAGGTACTAGTGTGCACTCACTCACACAAACAGAATGAAACAAAACAAAACAAAAAACAAACAAAAAGGAATTTATATACCATCTTCTGAATGCATGTTACACAACTGCTGAGAAAAGGACATATTCACAGGTCTCTGGCACAGAACTCTCCCTGCTCTGTCCTCACCCTCCTCCACCTCGGCTCACCCTGCTCCACCTGTACAAGTGGGAAGGAGGGCAGGGGGGGGGGGACCCTAACGTTGCTGGTGGAGTGCCCTCCCTACCCCCCAAATCTTAAAAGAATCAAACTAAAAGGGGAAAAGAAAGGCGGGGGGGTCTGGAAAGCAGGAAGCTGACCGGAGGCCTATAAAGTACTTAAAGCTATTGGGAATTACGTAGAGAATCTCTAATCATTTCACACGGGAGGAGGATTGGACAAAAATGAAAAAGTGACTATTCGTTCGGCAGGAATAAATTTCTCGTAATGTATTTTTCTTTACTCTCTTTCAAAGCACCATTTTAAATCTGCAGGGTCTGCGCGTTGGCACTCTGCTCAATCTGCTGTTGTGCTTCTTGGGCGACGGCGACGCGCCGCAGTAGATCTCCGCAACACCACGACGTTAGAGCCAGACATCAGACCTCGCGCACTTGCTCCACTAGAAATCAATCTCTTTAACCCCCCCCACCCCCCACCCCCATCTCACCCACCAACCTCCAGGAAAATAATAATAATAATCTCTCTGACTCTTTAAGCTTGCTGAGTGAAAAGCTCCTTTTCAAGAGAAAAAGAGCCCCTCCACCTTAGCAGTCCGCTAATGTTAGTACAATCTCATTTTCTTTCTTTAATTACTATCGTTAAGAAAATAACTTTATTTATTTTTTCTCCAAGGCACATCATTAAAATCATTTCCACAAACAGCAAGTTCCTCCCAAGTTCCACCAAACACAATGTTCCCATGACTAAGTCGGCTTCTCCCTGTGCCATGTGGATTTTTTTTGAACTGAAAAAAAAAAAAATCTCTAATCTCTTATCTGGTTCCTGGGCTCGTCCCGTTCACTTTGTCCGTGGCTTCTCTACCGGGGAGGTTCTGTGCAAGAGGTCGAGACCGAGTTGTTCGCACGACCAGTTCACTGAATCACCACATTATTGTGTTTTTTTTTTCCTGTTGTTTTGCTACAAACAATCATGTACAAATTTCACATGAATGTAAACTCTCAATGACAAAAATAAAATAGGAAAAACAGCTTTTTTTTTAAAAAAAAAAGAAAAAAAAGAAAATCAACACAAAGACGGCCCTCCTGCAGTGTATGGAGAGAGTGCAGATAGGAGGGGTTTCAAAAAAAGAAAGAAAAAAGTCTAGAGTTGGTCACCAAATAAAAACGCACCACAGAGTCAAAGAGCAAAAACCACCTGCTTGTCTTATAAACCCCCCCCCCCCTCCCTCCCACCCTCAGAAAGCACAAGGTGGTCATATTGCTGTGTCTCAAAGAGCTCCACCCCCACCCGATCGAAGGGTAACACTATTTGTGGGACGGACCACCGGGAGCGCAGGAGGATAAACACCTTTAAGCTGCCATGGATTGGATTGTTCTTATGTCGCTCCCCCCTCCCAGCGGTGACTCCCAGTTCGACCGACAAAAAAAAAAACAAAACAAGGTCAACGCGTGACGAAAGAGGAAAAAAAAATAACAACGACAAAAAAAAAAGTACACAATGACATCACAACGCTTCAAGCCCAGACATTTTTGAAAACCCTGTTGGTGACCATGAGGGGCGACTGGAAGCTGCCATGGTAGTTCACCAGTGTGTGTGTCTGTGTGTGTGTGTATGCGTGCGTGTGTGAGTGAGAGTGTGATAGAGGCGTCGTTGGCAGACGGAAGGGTGAAACGTCTGGACAAACGAGGGCGGTGGTGGCTTCTTCTTCTTCTTCTTCTCCTCTTCAAGTGGCCCCCGACTCTCTCACTCATGGAAGCGTTTTGGCATGGTGCGGCCGGGTGTGCCCCGGGTGGGATGGAGGGGTGTTTGGGTGGGGCTGGGTTGGCCGGGTGGGGCTTGCAGGGGTTGGGGGTGGGGGTTATGACCTGAGTAGGGAGACTTGGAGGAGGAGGAGGAGGAGCTGGCTGGAGGTGGAAGGCTCATCAAGGCACAGTGTGTCAGCAGGAGAGTCACCCGCGGGTGGGGGTGGGGAGATGGGGTGGGAGGGGGAGCGGCCAGTGTATCGTCTTCAATGCCCCTCCCCTGCCCGACCCCCCAATCCCCCACCCCCACTCTCCCCCCAACAAGCCTGGCCTCAAGTCTGTCTCTCACATATACGCTATGTATGTGTGTATATATATATATATATATATATTCATATATAGGTTCGATAGATGCACTCGCTCTTTTTTTGTCTTTTCGTTTAGAGGAACATATAGGAAAATATAATACAAAAATCCAATAGGAGAAATATAGACTAGCATGGCTGCGGCCGCTTTGAGCGACCAGTAGTTTCATGTACGCGAGGGGTTGCTTTAGGTTTTTCTGTTTTTTTTTTAAGTCCTTTATAGTTTTTATTTTTTTTATCTTTTTCAGCACAGACCTGCCTCGGTGGCCTGAGCTTATTATAATATATATATTTATTTATTTTTGTGGGTGGGAGGAGTTAGGACGCCAACATATACAAGGGTTGCCAGACGCTGAGGCCTGAAATCAAAATGGTCAGAGAGCGACAGAAGCGCCTCCTCCGTCAATAGGGACTACTGTGCATCAGTTCCTCAGCAGAACCCAAGGGAAGAACCTTTAGTCCTGTTGCACAAGCGCTAAGCTGGCAAGAATCACGGCCTCCGCAGGAGAACACGTCAGAAGAGCTGCCCCCCCCCCTTTTTTTTGTTTTGTTTTTGAACTCCACGTTGGCAGCTTTGACTTGTTAATCAACACACAGCGCAGTCCACACACACGAGAAAAGGGGGGGAAAAATGAGTGGATAAATAAATAAAAGTAACAAATCTATGGAGAAAGTGGGAGTTAGACCGTCCACTTTTCTGTGAGCACACCCGCCTCCCACTTGTATTTGGCCGAAGGTTGAGGAAAAGTCTCCCATGACATCAGAATCATATTCAAACACTCAAGTGCCCGCCTGCTGTGTTCGATGCTACATCAGTTCGCTACTGAGGGAAAAAACAACTCCGATTTCAGCTGAGTTGTCGGAGATTGGAGTTGAGGAGTTGTAAGGCGACTCCTTTATTCTTCTGTGTTTGTGTGTGTCTGTGTGTGTGTTTGGCCCAGTCGCCCATCCACAACACAGGGTGGGATAGTGTAGTGGTCAGTAGTGTGGAGTAGTGGTTGGGTTGGGTTGGGGGGAGGGGTAATCGGTTAGACTGGGGCAACAAATTGGTCAGGAGGGAAAAGGTTCCGATCGCTGTGGAATCGACCGATCGAGACTGTCGGCCGTCTGACGTGTCCCAAGGACCTTCGAGTTGGACACATCACATCTTGTTGCGTCCAACAAATTAATCGCTACTTCCTGTTTGTGGACAGGAAGCTGTAACTTCGGCTCCAACGGGAGTTTTTCTTGCTTTTTTTTTTTTTCTCGAACTTAGATCGAACTAACAAGATGTGACGTGTCTGAAGGCTCCGTTATCTTGGTTTCCAGCGGATCGGCATTTCCGACCTCTTCCAGTTCTTTTATGCCGGGTCAAGCCGACACACTAACATTCCCGATTCATTTTTCCTCTTTAAGTGTTTTGGAGTTTCGCTGAGTTTACAGCAGAGCAAACTAGAGGAGCTCTTTGACTCTCTACGACCCTGCTTGTTCATTATTAGCTCATAGAGTTGTCACGATTCTCCTCTGACATTTGCTCATTCTCTCTCTCTCTCTCTCTCTCTCTCTCTCTCTCTCTCACACACACACACAGACACAGACACACTTTCTGATTGACAAGTCAAAGCTGTTCGCCATACCACAGTCGTGCCCGCTGGGACCAACAACATTCTTGCTCTGCTCTCTCTGAGCCTTCACCAACCCTAGTATATGGGGGTGGTGTTGGGGGTAGTGGTGTGGGCAGGGACGGGTCAGGACGTGTCAGGAGGAGGAGCCGGCAGAGGGTGAGGTAGGGTCAATGATTTGGGGTGGGACTGGGGGGGAGGGGGGGGGGGTTGAGGAAGGCTAGAGTGGCATTGCAGCCCCGTTGGAGGAAATTCTGGGGGGTGTTCGGCCGCCTTGGAGGGTCTGATGGAGGTTAGCGGGCGGCGATGGCAACTGCAGATGGTGGAGGTGGAGATGGAGGGCGGGGGTGGCTGGCTGGCTGGCTGGCTGGCTGGCTGGCTGGGAGACCCTGCAGAAGCAGCGGCGGGCGTCCCTAACAGTGGTGCGGCTGCAGTCTGTGGGAATGTGTGGCGGCTGTGTAGCTGGTGTCACTGGAGCTGCTCTGGAGGCTGTAGTGGTCCTCCTCCTCCTCCTCTTCCTCCTCCTCTTCCTCCTCCTCCTCCTCGCCGTCACTGATGCTGTCCACACTATCGACCTCCACGGGGGTGAACTCGGTGCCTTCGATGTCCACCTCTGTGCGCAAAAGAGGGCGAAAAAAGAGAAGAGAAAAGAGAAGTTGAGTAACGATACATTTCGTTACGTTACGTTAAGCCGGGTTACGTTACGTTATGTTAAGCAGGGTTACGTTACGTTATGTTAAGCAGGGTTACGTTACGTTACGTTAAAACGGGTTATGTTACGTTAAAACGGGTTTTGTTACGTTATGTTAAGCAGGGTTAGGTTATGTTGCGCTACATTACATTAAGCCAAGTTACGTTACTTTAAACCAGGTTATGCTATGTTACATTAAACCAGGTTATGTTGCGTTATGTTATGCTGGTTACGCTACGTTACGTTAAGATGGGTTACGTTATGTTACTTTACATCAAGGTGGGTTATGTTACATTTCGTTAAGCCATGTTATGTTAAACTGGGTAACGTTATGTTAATATGGGTTACGTTAAGATGGGTTACGTTATGTTACCTTACGTTAATATGGGTTACATTACGTTACGTTAAATTAAGATAAACTTTATTGTTTTACTCAAATGGTGACAGAAATTGACGTAATGATAAAATGAGCTATGTTATGTTATGTTATGTTAAGATATACTTCATTTTCTGTCACAAAAGGTGACAGGAATTCTTTTGACAAGGCTCACAAACACATTCATACAATTCCCATCAAGACACACTGACATTAAGAACAAATTTAAAAAATAAAATAAAAACAGAGGAAAACAGAGGGGTTAGGGGGAGGTGAAGGGTGCGGGTTGTTTTTTTTTTTTTTTTTTAAACTGACTGTGGGCATATTTATTAGGCAGCCTGCTACTGCTGCTGCCACTGCTGCCACTGCTGCTTCTGCTGCGTGCGGATTAAAGCCAGATTTGGGCGACGGTGGCCCGCCGCTCATTCTGGAGCCAACAGGCAGATCTTTGTGCTCTGGTTTGGCTAATCTGCACTCATTGATAAACAACCACATGTGTTTACCTCGCACCGGGATTAGCACCACTGCGGCACAAGCTACGGCAACATGGGATGCTGAACTCCGTCTGCACGGAGACGACTTTGTCCAGTTTGATGCGCAGAGTGAAGCGCCGCACCACCCGTTCTGTCGATGCAACATTGATTGGGAACGCGATGCAAGGATGACCTTCAATCCAGAAGCCCAACGTGATGAAATACAAGGAAACCCCCTCTGGACTGCACACTGTCTGATTGTGGATTTGGCATAACGACGGGGAAAAACATGCAGCAAGTTTAAAATTGATTATGGAAAACAAGTCACAGGGCTCCACACTTCACTTAGGAAAAGGTGCTAATAGCTGCTTTTAGATGGCATTACAGTGGAAGTGATTATTATATAGTGATTCTATATTGCATTAAGAATGACCTACACACTCCCTTATGCATGTGCAGGGCAAAACTGGAGGTTTCAGTTCCAAAAACATACTTTTCTTATTTTGCCATGTTAGCAGTGAGCAAAAGAAATAATTTGTTTTACACTGTGTCCTTTGCATTCCGTTATTTTATTATTTTTAATCAAGTCTCCCCGGAAGCTTCCACAGTTTCCACTGTCGCTGACCGCCTGACCTCTGTATTTCCACAAAGTCTGCTCTATAAATGGGTGATGGGGGGGGCGGGGGGGGGGCAGTTAGCCGTGCACGGCTGTCAAAACAGCGCACGTGGAGCCGCTGATCTCCTGAACCTGGCCTTCTACAGCACCGTGCGTGCGTGCGGCTCTGGACAGATGGAAGCCGACGACCTGCGGCGGTAAAGCCCTCGACCACATGACATCGACCCTCCCGCCGCTGCGTGTCAGTGGCTTGGGCTGAAATCCGAGGAGTTAACCTTTAACCCCCCCGTGGGAGGAGGAAATCCTCACGTGAGTCGTGGTACAGAGGGAAGCGCCTCCGAGCGTGATGGCGATGTGAGCCTGTCGGGAGGGAGGGGGACCAACCTTGCTCGGAGTCGGTGGAGATGGTGGAGCCCATGCTGTCGGTGCGGACGCGCTCCAGGGACCCGGACACGGAGAGCTGCTCCAGGCGGCGTTTGAGGTAGCGGTGCTCTCTCTGCAGCTGCTCCTTCACGTTCAGAGCCTTCCTGTCCTGCTCCTCCAGCTTCTGCAGCGGCAACACAACCACAAACAAAACCCACGTCAAACTCTCGAAACATGAGGAGCGTCTTTTATTTATGGTCCTGTTTGTTATAGAATAGAATAGAATAGAATAGGACGCCTTTATTAATCCCACAGTGAGGAAATTCGCATAATTACAGCACCTGTATAGTGCAAAAAAGATTGGAAATTATAATAATACAAAGACATAAGGCAAGAAAAAATATGAATAAAATATTTGTAGGGTATAAAGGAGAAAAAAAAACAAGATCTCATGAACAGTTGGATTTACAGCTATCTACATACTGAAATGTAAATAAGTCTTTTTTTGCACCTTTGTGAAAAATGTAAAGCAGTTAAGGGGATGCATTTTATTCTGTGCACTGTAATAATGAGGAAACGCAAAAGTAGTTTGTTATACTGAAACTTGAAGAGGGATGTGCAGTAAAGGATGCAGCAGCACATTTAAAGGCCCCATACTGACCCAGGTTCACCTTTACTTTTCATGCTTCGCCTTTTGCGCCACTGTGTTTCTAATCCTCTGCTTAAACTGAAGTTCTGACGTCATTTTTGACACATTCTGGAGGAGACAAAGCCCCAGACGTAGGTGCCCTTTGTGACGTCACACACAGCCGATTCTCCAGAAATGTGTGTTTCGCCTCGGACTTTCTGAAGGGTTGGAGGAAGCAAAAGAAGTTTTCTTCATCTTTGGAGATTCACAGTCAGGCCAGAGCAGGCATGGGCAAACTATGGCCCAGGAGCCATAAGCAGCCCGTTAAGCTTTTAAATTTGGCCTGCCGAACTTGAAGAAATGATATCAATGGTAAGTACGTCATAAAATACCTGTATTTCATCCATTTTTTCAGTGTTTTAAGAGTAATTTCAATAAAGAGCTAAACACCATGTGGGCTTCAAAGACAAAAGATTTGATGGCCCCTCTGTCAAATTTTAGAACCCACGGTGGCCCACCAGTCAAAAGGTTTGCTCACCCCTGGGCTAGAGGCACATCTGGTTAGAAAATACCAGTGTGTGAATGCTGCAAATGGTGGAACCATGAAATTTAATTTAACATTAAAAGTGATATAACAGCAGTGCCTCTGCCAGTCTTCACCAGGGACAAAGAACACATGACGAGGAAGTGGCTCCGCGAGAGTCATGCGTTAGAGGGTTAAAATAAACACCAATTTCTGCTAAAGCTTTGACTCAGCCAGGGTTTCAAATGTGCGCCCTTTGCATATGAAAGTTTTTGGTTTGGTGGTGAATTTTCTCGCTTTTGCGCTGTGTGTGTATGTGAGTGTGCTCTCGCTCTCCGCCGGGCCGTGACGAGAACCGTCATGGTGTGAGCGAGCGAGAAGGGACGTGCACAGTAAACAGGAAACGAAGGGTTAAAACTCGCTACGTCTGGATTTTCCACCGACCACACTGGCTGCTGGCGACGCCGTCGTCGACTCGGCGCGCCCTCAAGTGAACTCCACTCGCTGGTCATTCTTCAAAAGAATGGAGTCGTGCCAATGCTTCAGTCCTGCGCTGCCACTGCTCCGGCTTCAAGTTTCTTCTCTAGAGTATCTCACACGTTTTCCTGTAATTCTACTGTATGCGCGCTTCAAATGAATGCATGCAGGGCCATCTAGCATGTCTCTATGCGTGTGTAAAGATTGTGCATATCCCACTTTGGTGACTAATTGTCAGCTTTTTTTGTAGCAGGCATGACATGTGCAGCTCCAGTGGGGAAGAGGGGGCAAAGCTACCAGTTCAAAGAAAAATAGGAGAGCTGACTGTTGAAAAATAGTTACAAGAAATACAACTCTCGCTGGAGCTTTTAGTTAGAACATTCTTATTCTTATTTTCAAAAATTACTATATATCTACCTATATAATTTTAATATATACATATGTGTGTGTGTGTGTACATATAGTATATGTGTATATATACATATATATGTATATACACTACCAGTCAAAAGTTTGGACACACCCAATTCAATGTCTTTTCTTTCGTTCTCATGACTATTGACATTGCAGTTTCTCACTGAAGGCCTCAAAACTACGTATGAACACACATGGAATTATGTTGGAAACAACAAAAGCGTAAAATAACTCAAACATGTTTTATATTTAAATTCTTCAAAACAGCCATCTTTCATAAAAAGCATATTTAGAGTAATTTAACATGTTTTTCTTTGCTGCATAATTTCATGGATCTTGCTCATATATTTGATGTCTTCAGCATCTGTCTGCAGTGTAGAAAGTTGTAAAGATAAAAAGAAATTGCATGAGAAGGTGTGTCTAAACTTTTGACTGGTAGTGTATATATATATAAATAGTGTTATATACTATGTATATATAACTTAATAGTTACCTCAGGATAGAGTTTTTCAAACTGCTGTTGTTGCTGAGTGTTGAGGCTCCATTTTAGCCCTTGAAATTCCTTCTCTCTGCTGCTGCTCGTTTCATCTTATTTTTACTGCGCCGGTACCTTAATGTGCATCTTGGCCCTCTTCAGCAGGCTCAGCGTGGTGTGTCTGGTGCTGTCGGGACCTAAAGGCACCAGCTTCTTCAGCTGCTCCAGGTACAGCCGTAGTTTGGCACGTCTACAGAGGCACACAAGCACAGGGGCACAGGCCCTGTTAGACGACATCCACCAGTCAAACAGCCGGCGCCCACGCACACAGTCAGCTCTGTTGTCACACGCTGCAGTTTGGCTTTCGAGACGAAGCTGAGTTTCGCTTGTTAAGACGCAGTCGGCGCTTGCACATGCAGAGTTTACTCGAACATCGCGGCTGAGCTGCTGCGAGGTTTCAGCTGTTTCAACCGACGTGAGGACCGTCTACAAAAAAAGAATGCGTGTGAAAACTGTAAAGCTAATACACATGAACACTTTGCAACGCACAGGTCAATATTACGACTCAACATTGCATCGTATACCCCAGCCAGCTCCGGCGGTACCCAGAAGACTGCACCTCAACATTTACATCTCACCGCATCAACACAAGCTTTTTTTTTTTCTCTTCCTTTTTTCTTCTTCTCCTCCTCCCACACGCGACTCGCTTTCAAAGCACCGAGCAGAAAAGGAAAATATTTATCGAGCCCTTTTCTCGTCCTCGGCCCGCGTGGCTCAGCGTTGGTTTGCCGCTCATGAAAAACACACTCGCACCACACGGCGTCGGTGACCTCGATCTAGCTGAGGGAAGCTCGGCGAACCCACAGTGGGTGCATGTGTGTGCGTGTGTGTGTGTGTGCATGCGAGCGTGCACAGCCTGGTGCTGGGCTACGAAAAGAGTCGCATCCCTTCAGTTCAGTTCATCTGAAGGCAGGCAGAGTGTTGCATTGTGACTTAGTATTTGATAAAGGCCAAATCACAAGACCATACACAAGAGCAGTGCACAGTGGTGGAAAAAAGTTTTTGGACACCCCGTGTGATGTACTGTATTGCACTAATAATCAGAATTGAGAGTCTGAGTGCAGTTTATTTCAGTGCAGTCGCCAACGTTTGCCCACATGCTGCACTGTTCCAGAACTGGATGTTTCAGCAAGACGACGTCCAGAGCAAAAGAGTACACTGTGATACTAAAAGAAGTCTTATTAAATTATTATTTTGTCTTATTAAATAATGAACAACATATTTTCCATTTGCTTGTGTGGAGCCAAACCTACGAAACACGCAAAGATTCTCTGACAAAAATTGGGATTGAGTACAATTTTTCGGGTGTCCAAAAACTTTTTCCCACAACTGTACTTCAACACGGTGTACGTAGATGCACTGCACTGAAGTGACAGATTTGCTTCTTCGTCTTCTTCTACTACTTTTTACGACACACAAACCAAACACACGGCGTTCATGTGCCACCGTAACTCTGGCTTGGTCACCATCAGTGTGTCTGAAGTGCCCGTTGTTCTCACTCTTATCTGGGTGAAGGCACTTAAGAACTATTAAACATTCTTGTGCAGAGTTCAGTGATTGGTTATCTATCGTGCACGGAGTTGCAGCCGCCACTTGTTTCTCCGCTCCTCGGTCTGTTCTTGGTTCATTTCAGTTTTTTGCTGGCGAAGGCCTCTCAATCATCCGCCGGCCGAGCTTGTCTGTGAACCGCGTCTTTGTTCTCGCTTGGCCTTCTTCCTCCTTCTCTGCCTCTCTCTCTCTATCTCTCTATCTCTCTCGTTCCTTCGGCAGTAAACAAACTCCCAGCGGCGCAAGGTCTCCGCCGCTGCGGCTGCAATCGTCCCGTGAAGGTTCTGCGTGGAGCTCGGCAACGTGGGAACACGCTCAAGGCTGACCTGTGCGAGACCCGCTGGATGAACTCTACCACCCAGTGACGTCTGAACCAGTCGCATCTTTATCCCCTGAGATGATCGCAAAAAAGTAAAGTGCGGGTTTAAATAAAAAAAGCAACAGTACAAAGTATGTGGAGCAGGCGCCACCTCCACACACAAGAATTGAGCAAAACCTAAATTTTGCAATAAAAAACTGGTAATGGAAACACCTACATTTCGAAAAACCTCTCAAATATGCCTGAAAGGTATCTCTCATGAAGTGTTTTTTTCAGACGTATCGATATACAGAGGTATATCGCAATAGTGTCGTGTAAACACTTTTTTCGCATTTACACGTCACCGGACATGATGTACGGGGTCACGTGACCAGTTCAAAAATTGGAGACCTTCCACTCCACTTCCACAGTTCAATGGCATCTCACAGCTCATTAAACATCCCGGCTCGTTCTGAAATTCTGAATCCGCGACGAGAATTACGGCTTATGCGCTTCACACCACTGGAGACGCCTGCAAATCGCATTCGTATTTTGTCAAAATGTGAGAAATGTTGCTTTTATTTCGTGGAAAAACTGTCATGGGAACGCATTTACAGGTGCGCATGGTCGTTTTATGTACGAATGGTGGTGGAGGTGGGTGTGTTTGTTCTTCCTCCCTCCCTCCCCTAGGGGCGAGCATGACCCCCCCCACCCCTTCCTCCCCCCCCACCCTTCTCTCTGCTCCACCCTGCCAACAGCAACACACTCGCCGGGTCCCACCGGGGAAACAAGTGTCTTCTGAGGGCAGCGGGGTGGTGCTGGTGTGGGGGGGTCTTGGGCGGGAGGGGCTCCACCTCCAACCTGCCCCGGCTTACCCACATGAAGCGCTTGGAGGGTGGCCAGGGGAAGTGGGGGGCAGGAAGGGTGGGGGTGGAGGAGGGGTCTGAACCCGGTGGATGACTTTCTTGAAAAAAAAGGGCCTCTGTGAAGCGCAGCGAGTGAGTTCAGCTGCGCCGAGCAGCGTCCACACGGCTCACAACTCTGAGCCTTTCACTCCCCCCTCGCCCCTCCCCCACATCTCCCTCCCTTTTAACGCAAAACAAAAACAGAGGCGTGTCCCCCCGGGAGCCGCTGCTCCCTGCTACCTGCGGCAGCGAACAGCACAGACGCACTTTGACGGCGGCTCTGCCACATGAAATGAAAACACAGAAAATGTTTTTTTTTCTTTCTTTGAAGTCGCACAAAGGCGATCCTTTCTCGAAGACTCGTGCACGGAGGCCGTCGAGGGCAGCGAAGGGACGGTGCGCTCACGTGCGGGCGAATGAATAGCGTTAGCAATACTAAAAAAAAAAAACATGCTCTGCAGCCACAGCAACCAATCAGCTTTGCTTGGTGAACTGCGAAGGAAAAGAGCAGCAGGGCGTCCTTTTGCTGCTTTCTGGGCCTGACGGCCAATGAAACAGTGGAACAAACAATCGCAATTCCAACAGGAACATCGTGAACTCACATCAGCAACGGGAATCAAAAACACAGTCGGAAGCTCCGCCCACAATATCCGCTGCTGCTGCTGACGACTGGCAGCAGGAGAGCCAGGCCTCCACACTGTCCACATCTCAAGTCAGAGACCACTTCCTGTGTGCGTGCGAGCGCGCGAGTATGTGTGTGTGACGTGTACGCGCACATGCACGTGTGTGCATCTGTGTGCGTGCGTGAGTGTGTGAGTTTGTGCTTGTGAGTGCATGCGTGTGTGCGCACGCATGTGTCTTTCTGTGTGTGTGTGTGTGTGTGTGCGTGCACGCACATGTGTGTGTGTGTGTATGTCCATGCATATGTGCATGTGTGTGTGCAAATGTGCTTGTGTTTGCATGTGTTTGTTTAGGGGAAGGGAGGGGAGAAAGTTCCTCTGAAGGTCGCGTGACAGTTTTGTTTTCGTCTTCAAGTTCTTTCGCTAATAAAGTGCTGAGCTAATCAGCCCGGCCGACGCACGTCGATAATAAGAGACTCTGGCCACTCTGGCTGCACCTCCCCCTCCCCTCCGCCACAAGACACGCTGGCTGTTTTCCTCCCAGAGTGCACAGCTGATGAGGAGCCTCCCTCGCCCTCCACTGTTATTGCTGCTCCAGGAGCCGCTCACGCAATGTGTTTATCAGGTCGGCCTCAGTCATGCGGAGCAGCGGCGGCGGCGGCAGGCAGCAGGCAAGCGAACAAACGTGAAGCCTGAGCGAGTGCCCCCCCCACCCCCTGCCCTCGCCGCACGCGTTTCAGAATGAGTTTTGAGCGATATTTTATTAATCACTCACTTTGTTAACGGAGGGCGTCAAAGCCAGAAAAGGTCTGTGGAGGTCTGACACATTCTTGGCCCGAGTGTCGTTATTGCGTGTGCGTGTGTGTGTGTGTGTGTGTGTGTCAGCAAAATGTTCAAACGACAACCGAGTAGAGAACTGAGACTTTGGGTTGGGTTTTTTTGTTGTTGTTTTTATATATTAAACTACAGCGACAAAAAAAAGTAAACAGCGATCTGCGACTGGACTGAGTAGTAAATCCAGATTCGATTTGCTCTGTCTGCCGTGCCTTGCGGGGCCGAAATGACCACCTGACTGCTCTCACGTGTAGGGAACCACGGGATGATTTGTGTCTGATCTCCGGCCTCTCGCTCCCCCCCCCGCTTCCCTTCTCAACCGTGCCAAAACAAAGCAAATGAGGTGGTGGAGTGGTGGTGGTGGTGGTGGTGGTGGTGGTGGTGATGGGGGTGGGGGAGGGTGTGTGTGGGAGGTGGTGTTGGAAGGACGGGACCTACACTCTGAGCACTGCTGAAAGTGGAACAAGCATATTGAGGGCCGACTCACTCCAAGGTTACTGGGTGCAGGCGGCGACTTTCTTCAGAGGTTTTGCTGTTTTGTAGTGTTGTTGTAGTACACGTAAGCGCTATTCACTATACTGTATAGTCTGCGCAAAGTATCCCACAATGCATCGCTAAAAATAGTGTACAACCATGGACGTCTTATACAATCTGGATACCAGACTGGCAATATAAATGCCTGGTGGGTGGAAGTTTTTTTCCCCCGGTGGCCACTCGAGGTACTGCAACCAAAAACCCCACTAGGCCCAAAAAGAATTTTCCCCCATAGACCCCAATACAAAAATAAAGAGCTGACAGGACAATTGCAACCTGAAACGCAAATCGTAACAAATATTTAAATTGGAGTTTTTTTTTAAGTCCTGGACTTTTAACCTTTTAAAGAAATTATAAAGGGCAGAAAATCACCAGAAAGTAGTTTATTCCGAGTGTGACGTTGCGACGTCGTACGTGCTTGTTGTGATTGGCTGATGCCTCCTGATGCATCACATGTGTTCCAGAGGCATGATGGGTAGTGACACGACTGCACACGCTCTGTGGGGATGCGTAATGCGGAAGCAACACGGAACCCAAAAGCTAGCTAACTAACTAGCAACTACACTGAAATGAATGGGTTGCCATATTGGACCCCAGAGGTCTTATGTACACCTGATGCACACTAACCCCGCAACATATCCCATCATGCTTTGCACTCAAACTGACGGAAAGGTAGAAAACCAAGAGGAGTCGAGTGTTGTTTTAATGTGGGAAGACGCTTAGAATAATATGTACTTGGCACAAAATGCATATATATGTGTAAATGAATGTGTATATTTACACGTTCATTGATTGATTACCACCTGTCAATGTTATGAACGGCGCCAAGAGTAGCGTCCAAAAGTAGTTTTTCGTCTAATGAGTGCAACTATATACTGTAGTTGACTTCATAGAAGCTCCCTATATAGGGAAGAGGGTGATTTTTGAGAACAGCCTGATGTTTTGCGTAATGAGGGGGAGTTCTGTTCGCCAAACAAAAGGTTCGAGAGCAAGCGGCTGGCCACGTCTCTCCGGGATCGGAGACCGACCCGTCGCACACAAAGAGGAACAGCCAGCCTTCACCTCCTCCTCCTCACTGGCTGTGCCGCTTAATGAGCGCATTCCTCCACTCGTACGCACAGGACCAAGCCTGGCCCGGAGCCAAGGTCGGCCCGGCCGAGGTCAGAGGTCGCCCAGGAAAACGCAGTTTCAGTCCCGTTACCTCCACGTTTGGACCGGTGCAGCCGTGCAAATGGCATCAGCCTGAGGGACCGACTGGTTGGTTGCAGTAATTAAAGGAGCAAATCAGTGAAACGGAGTCTAATAAGTAGTCTTGTAATACTCGAAATTAGTCTTGGTCTCCAGACCACTTTTTAATGGGCCTCAGACTGGGCGGACTGTGGATTTTTGATCAAGACCGGTCGAGACTCAGCCCACACTTCAATGAAAGAAAATAAAGCTTTTGGATAACCACCTCATCCCGAGAGATAGCAGAACTTTGAGGTCTTTCACAACCACCGTGTGTGAGATGAGTGCATTTTCAGTGTTGAGCTCAGACATTAAAGGGTTTTACCCATTTTGTTCATGGCATGGCATCATTTATTTGACTCCTAATTAATTTATTTTCTTTAATTTAATAAAGCAAAGTTGCAAAGCAAGGCAGATACTTGTCCTGATTCTTGTCAGTCTTGGTCTCAATCTCGACACTCCCCAGTCTCGATAATGTCTTGGTCTCGGTTGGTGTGGTCTTGACTACAACACGACTAATAAGTGAATGCAAGTTCATGTCAAACTCTTACAAGTTTGTGTCTCTGTCTTTCTGCTGTTTAACAAGTGGATGTTTACAGGAGTTCCGTCCTCCCGTGGAGGTCGACGGCTGTTTAGTCTACCGCCTGGCTGGATGCTCCCCGATCCCGACGGGCTTCCAGCCTCTCGCCACATTCACGTGTGTTTCTGTGTTGACCGAGTCACAGCGGGAGCTGTGAAGCACTCCCGACGGGACGGCACCGTAGACTGCTGGACCTCAGCAGAACGAGCATGTGCACAACAGCGTCAGCGCTCGCCTACATTCAGTTGCGGTGACATTGTCACTTTGGAGAATAATAATTCTGTATTATTCTAATTACAACGCAGTCAGAAATGAAATAGACATCTGGGCCTTCAAACAAATCACCATTCTAGCCAAAAGTAGGACATTAGTCATATACACAACAAGTGGGTTTCAGATGACATCGGGTCATGAGGCTGTAAGCGACGTTCTCCAGAATCATTCCGATTGGCCAAATAGATCATGTGAGTTACAGAGCCACGATGGGAAGCGACACTGCTGCGCATGCTCTATGGGCCCATTAATGCACAAGTCAAAAACTTTTTGGGCAGATGCACTTGGTGAGCAACTTCATTGAAATGAATGGGCCGCCATCTTGGAGTCTAGGGGTGTGGGTTGGACAGCAGATGGGGGTCAGGAGGGGATTCTACACTGATATAAAAAATCTAAAGTTTTGCACCATTTATGGCTGTAGCAACGACTTAACTGACAAAGGCGAGAAATGTTCAGTTATCTCAGTTTTCCAGGGAAACATCAAAAGCAGCCACAAATTCGATATGAAAAGCCCTCCCAAAGAGCTCAAAGTCCATATGAAAGTTCAGCTGGAACAGGAAGTGAGTTGAGGTCAGTGTTTGCGAGGTTAATTTGCCTTTTTTTTGGGGGGGGGGGAACAGAATGCACGTATGTGCGCAAACTCTTGCCGTATCTTTTCTTTCCCCACACCACTCCTTTTTTAAAAATAACAATCCTAAAAATAGGAAGCCAAACCGAGCCCCACCCCCCTGTTTACAACACAGAGCTGCTCTCTGTGAAAGTGAAAGTGAGGCCTGGGCTGCGTGCTTGCGTGCGTGCCGACAGCCGCCGAGCGCCGGGGTGATGGAATGCGGCGCTGCCAGCGGAGCGGCTGCGGCGGCTCCACATCTGGACGGCAGGTTCCTGGGGGGGGAGCGGAGCAGATGGAGGAACCTTTAGGGTGTTGTGGGGCCCTGACCACTGCCCTGCCCACAAACACACACTCACACACACTGGGCCTTTCAGTACCCCCCCCCGCCCCCTCCCACCATTACACTCCTGCCCTGCCCTGCACTGTTTACATTTAACAGAGATCACATGTGGCCCCGAACTTTGACACAGCTCGAGCAAAAGTGTCAGACCTCTGGGTGAGAGTGTGTGGGTGGGTGGGTGTGTGTGTGTTTTTGTTTTGTTTTGTTTTGTTTTTTTTTGAGGGGTGGGGGGGTGATGGTGGGCGCCCGGGTTGCCTTTGCTCTCGTTCTTGTTCACACACTCCCAACATTTTTCTAAATAATGTCTTTTTTAGCCGAGATTGCTCCTGCTGCTCGGTCTATAGCAGAGGTGGGCCAACTCTCTGCCTGGTGGGCCACAGTGGGTTGTAAAATGTGAGAGAGGGGCCGGAGCACGAGCAAATGGATGGAGTGTTTTGGTGACCCACCTCATAGGAGTAAAAATGTATATCATGGGATATGTCGAAAACTTGTGCTTTAATGTCTATTGAAAACGAAGCAAAGCAAAGTGACAGTGAAATGTGTCTTTGAAGGCCCCACCGTGTTTAGCTCTTTCTTGAAATGACTCGAAAAACACGAAAAAAAATGGATGAAATACGGCTGTTGTATGACTTACTTAATATTAATATCACTTCTTCACGTTCGAAGGGTCCGATTAAAAAGCCTAACGGGCCGCAGTTGGTCTACAGTGTCACTGCTGCGTGCTGCTGTTTGCACCGTCTCTGGTGAGCGTCGCCACTTTTGCACGTCACTGCACACCCAAAGTTCCTGAATCTCTCGAATCTCTGCCTTCACAGGCGGCACTGGGACTGACAGATGCCCCCCTCCCCCTCGCCCAAACCCACCCCTCCCTTCTCCCTCCCTCCCAACCCCCCCTGCCCGCCCAGCCTGGTGGAGGCACTCCCTTGACGGCGGGCCGCCCCGGCGCTGGCGCTCACATGACCCAGCGCTCACACGCGAGTGGCGAGCAACAACCACAACAGCAGCGATGGGTGGAGGGAGGGGAGGAGTGAGGGGGGAGGGCAGGGTGGAGGGGGAGGGGTGACTTTTACTGAGTTGTGCATGCCTTCGCCCGGCGATCGAGGGGTGGGGACGAGAAAAAAACAAAACAAAACAGGAAGCGCGCAGGCAGCGTGTCGTTGTTTGAACGCCGCTTCGTTTTTGCCTCTTCGCTCGTGCCCCCCCCCCCCTGTTAATTGGGCTCATTTGATTGTCTTTATGTGCTGAAACAATCCAAACCCCTGATGCTCCTCCCCCCACCACCCGACCACCGGAGCCCGACAGGGAACATTTTGAAAATCCCTTTGTCAGCAGAGCCAGTTTGCACTGGCGTCGTTAGCGGGGAAAACAGATGTCAAATGGATTTTCAAAGCGGTTGAGCGTGTGAGCGGCGGCAGGGTGGGCGGGGCTGTCGGGGTGGGCGGGGTCAGGCTTCAGGAACGTCTTCTTCACGCTGCGTCTCTGGATCACGTCGACACCGGGAGGAGCGACAGAAGAGGCACCGAGGCTCCGTAACGACTGACCTATCAATGATTAACACTGAACCCCCCCCTCCCTCCAACTACCATACTGCCCTCCCCCGCCTCACTCCCCTAAACTTGCCTCTCTTACTTAACTCTGCATTCCAGCACTGTGCTTTGCTCTGCTCTCCAACTGCTGACCTGAATTTCAGGCTTGACACACAGAAGCCCGCCACGTCCCCCCCCCCCGGCCCCTCCCGCCCTCCCTCCCTTCCTGGCTCTCACCGGCCGGCCGGCATTTACAAGAATGCGCCCCGACTTCCCCCCGGGGGGAGGGAGTGGGGGGGGTGGGCGGGACTTTGTGTCGCCCCTTCGCCCGCGGGAAAAAAAAACCCGGACGGGAGGTTTACTTTTTTGGCTTTACTTCCTCCCTCGGCCGCTTCCCTTTTCCTCCTGCCTCGAGAAGCAGGTTTGGTTTGACTGGCTCGGGGAGGTTAACGTCGCTGCTGCTGACACCTGAGCCTCGGGGGAGGGGGCGAGGGGAAGGCTGGGAGTGGGCAGGGGGCTACGTTCTCACCTACAGTCCGCAGCGCTCACGTTCTCCGATGTCTCGGTGCGAGCGCGCAACAGTTGGAGATCAACAGAAAAGAGCCGTTGGTGGATTTGCCCTCGGGCTCTTCCCCTCTCTCTCTCTTTTGTCCGCTCGCACTCGCTTGTTTGAGTTCGAGGGCCCTCCTGAGGCGCCGCGGCCCTTCTGTCAATGCCTGGAGTGTGGACACACCCAGGCTGTCATAAGGTTGGGCAACGTGTGGCAATACGGCAGGAGGGGACAGAAGTGAGGCAACCTGAGAGTCGAGCCGCCGCCTTGACCACGATGTTCCTGTTACTGAAAGCCAGATGTTTGGTGCGACGGTACCAAACAAAGGATACAGGAAATAGAAATTATCATTAGTTTCTGTCGTGCAATAAATGACTAATAACGTTAGTGCTCTATTCTTTATTCTTTTTAGATCACCCAACGACTCCCACTGCCTCGGGGCAAAGGTCAAATGTGTAGGACAAATTTCAGTGGGACTTTAACTTTAAAGGATGTTGTTTCAATCAGATGCTCAACCAATCAAATGCCAGTATACGAACACAATGGCCAGTGGCCAATCACAAGTCAGTAACATAACTGTATACACTTGAGTTTCAATCGTGCAATACGGGTTGACAGGCCGCGGCAGAGGCCTCAGGATTCACTCCAGGCCATTTGCATTGGTTCCCACTCAACGATCTACCTCATTGATTGGACCATATACAGAAAATCATTTGACTCTCAGATCAATGGGTTCTGTGACCCCGGGTAACCTCAGCACGACACTGGGAACTGTGTCATGTCATGTGACCGCCACGCAGCGCTAACGATTGAACGAGGAAACAAGAAACAAAAATCGTCTCTGCGTCTCTGTTGTATCGTCAGATGCATTGACAAAGGCTGGGCAGTTGTGTAATTCACATTAAAAAAATGCAGATTAGCGAGATTAGCAGGTCCGTCCACCACCGAAGAACATTAAAACCTCAAAAGCGAAACAGGGGGGATGGTTGATTTTTCTGAGAGGAGAGGAGAGGAGAGGAGAGGAGGAGAAGAGGAGAGGAGAGGAGAGGAGAGGAGAGGAGAGGAGAGGAGAAGAGGAGGAGAGGAGAGGAGAGGAGAGGAGAGGAGAGGAGAGGAGAAGAGAGGAGAGGAGAGGAGAGGAGAGGAGAGGACAAGAGGAGAGGAGAGGAGAGGAGAGGAGAGGAGAGGAGAGGAGAGGAGAGGAGAAGAGGAGAAGAGGAGAAGAGAGGAGAAGAGAGGAGAGGAGAGGAGAGGAGAAGAGAGGAGAGGAGAGGAGAAGAGAGGAGAGGAGAGGAGGAGAAGAGGAGAGGAGAGGAGAGGAGAGGAGAAGAGAGGAGAGGAGAGGAGGAGAAGAGGAGAGGAGAGGAGAGGAGAAGAGGAGAGGAGAGGAGAGGAGAGGAGAGGAGAAGAGAGGAGAGGAGAGGAGAGGAGAAGAGGAGAAGAGGAGAAGAGAGGAGAAGAGAGGAGAGGAGTGGAGAGGAGAAGAGGAGAAGAGGAGAAGAGGAGAAGAGAGGAGAAGAGAGGAGAGGAGTGGAGAGGAGAAGAGGAGAAGAGGAGAAGAGAGGAGAAGAGGAGAGCCGTCTCTCTCCCCTCTGAGCCTCAGGTTTCTGCTGACTAACACATTTTCGGGGGCAAAGAAAAAAGAAACAACGAGAGCGAGCACGCGGGACAGCAGAGGAGAAGTGAAGGCAGAAAAACCATATGTGCCCTCTGGAGAGATGAGAGCGACAAAGCGAGGTGGAGGACATTAAGCTCAGCTGTAAATCACACAGAGCCACGCACGTGAGCTTCACCCGGGGAGGAGGGGGGGGGGGGCGAAAAGAGAGTTTCTCAAAGCCAAATAAGTCATCCATCGCGGCCGAGGGAGTGAATTTAATTAGACAGAGGATTACGCTGTAAAAAAGCCAATGCCGGCCTCCCGCGTCCGCACCTGCCAATTTCCAAGTACAGAAGCGACGCGAGCAACCGGCGCCGCCGAGAAATCAGTCGACAAACGGCACAAAACTAGCGTGAGTCATATGAAAACCGAGATCACCTGACACTCCGGGGCGGCGTCGGAGTAAAAATAGCGTCGCAAATTCTTTTTCTTCTTTTTTTTTCTCCACCCACCGAGGGAAGCTGTGCAAACAAACCAGACGGAGCCGGCGCTCAGATTTCCTGTAAACAGGTGACACGTCGGGGAAAGAAAAACCTCCGCGCGGCTTCCAGAGAAGGAAACCTTGCGGCGTCACAACGGGCGCGATGGCGGGGCCGCTCGGCTGTCAGAGCGCAGGGGAAGGAAGCCGTCCCAAGGTGGCGGCAACCGCACGGTAGCGTTTGTGGGGGGTGGGGTGGGGGGTTTAAACGCGAGCGTCGCCACCGCTGCCACTTCCAGGATGGTGAAGTGAGAAAACAAAATTCAAGCGGGTCGAGCCTGAAGCTGATCTGTGCAGAACGATCACACCTGTACAGGACGACGCTGGCGCCGTCCCAGAGGTCTGGCTCCATAGTGAGAGCAGGAAGAGTAGGAATAGAATGGAATAGAATAGAATAGAATATCTATTGTCAAATGTCTTGGTGAACCAAACCAATTTGTTTGTATTGCTCATATTTTATGTCAAAACTCTCTGACAGACTTTTATTCTTTCTTTTCACTCCTTCATGTACGGTCGTGTTTCCCATTGTGTTATAAGTTTTCGACAATACCACACCTGATTTTTTGTATTTTGTTCCGTTTTGTTAAAATATATACTTATATACAGTGAGTGGGAAAATTTTGACTGTATAATGTCTGAAAACAAAGTGCATTGTAACGCCCTCTCTGAATAAAAAAATAAAAAAAAATAAAATAGAATTATATAGAATAGTATAGAAGCCTTTATTAATCCCACATTGGGGAAATATAGTGCAAAATAAGGAAACTTACATTAATTAAAAAGAAATAATGAAACAAAATAAAACATAACTTAAAATATTAACAGTAAGAAAGGAAAATAATAAGAACTGGAGTGGATGATGCTGAGCTGACGCTGCTCTCAGAAAAAGTGTTGCACCAAAGTGAGATCAGAGGCGCAGAGGAGCAGAGCCGGGGATCCTGCGGGTACGGGCCGGGCATGTCCGTCTCGTAAAGGTGGTGCTGGATTTTGTTTGGTTACAGCAAATGAAATGGGTTCCGTTTTGCAAAGCCGACTCGTGAAAACGAGTGAAAGCTGGACACTTTTTTTTTGCGGGAGGCTCAGCACTGAACGGGGCTTTCATCAGTCACCTAGTCGACCACGTGAGCACGCAACACAAGGATGGCTGTGTGGTGTGCCAGCGTGAGCCCAACACACCGGCACATGACCAAACAAAGACGGTGGTGAGTCAGGGCTCAGACGGCGGTGGCGGCTGCTGCTCCCTGTTTTGGTGTGTGAGGGCGTGAAGGAGGAGGAGGAGGACGCAGTTCATGGGAACCGATACGGGGGGATCGCACACGTTTACCCCGAGCGCGAAACAGACACGTGAAACTCGCAGGACGGTACCACAAGGAACGGCTTTTGGTTTTCGTATGAATCAGCAACAAACAAAGAGCTGGCGAAGAGCACAGATCAAACTCACTGTTATCTCTGGGCTAAATTCAGAAGCTGAAACAACAGCAGATGTTTCTGCTTAAATAATGAGCACCACATTGATGCCCAGCTCGTCAACTTGAACAGACAGACAGACAGAACTGCACCAAAAGCTCAAGTTTTTTGGTTCCGGCTGCAAATGAAACGCAGCACATCAGCAGCCACAGCTCACGTCTCGCTGCAGCTGCGGCTGCTGACTGCGTGTCGAGCTGCAATGCTCAACCACTCGGTGCCCTGCGTTGTTGACAGAACTGTACAATATTTGCAACCTTGCCCGCTTATGTTGCAACGCCACGTATGGTGCGAGTGCAGCTTCATAACTGTGTAATTTAAGGCCACGGGTCCAGACAGGGATTAAATCAGGATGCGTTTAAGTGCAAAAGACCCCGAATTACACCGTGTCGCTGGCAGGGGGCATATTTTTTAGATTTAAGACAAGCAGGTTTAGAGTGTAAATTCTAAAGGCGCGGACAAACTTCATAGCCGTGTAAGAAATCTGAATTTTCCAAACGATTAAAAAGCAACAACGGCAAGGGACTGAAAAAAGAGGTTTGTGGTTTTTGTTAAACGGGGGAGGGAGGAAATAGAATAGAATGGAATAGACCCCCTTAATTAATGCCACATTGGGGGAATTTGCATAATTATGGCAACCATATAGTGCAAAGAGAAGAAACAATATATTTATTAAAAATAAGTAGTAGTAAGAAGTAGTAAGAAAGCGACACTGGATGTGGCACATCACGCCGCTGCGTCAAGGATCTCAAGAGTTTTTGAGAAACCTGTGGTTGGCTGACAGGCTGGCAGGAGTGGCGATAGAGGAAGTGAGCAAAGCGATGACGGAAGAGACTTTACTGGCACTGGCGTGTGTCGGTTCGAACGGCTGGACGTCACCACGGCTGCTGAGCAGCCGCGCCCGGCCTGCCGGGCCGTGAGCTAACAGCGTGTGTCTCAACACCTGCGAGCGTAATGATCAACCGTAGGGGCGGAGAAGGAGGGGGTGGGGACGGGGGGGATTCAGCCGCTGCTGCTCTGACTCGCAGGTCAAGGAGGAGGAACACGCCCGGGCTTGTCTCTCCTGGCGCACGCTCGCTCGCTCGCTCACAGACATGTGACTGGCAAAACCTTTTCAGTCACATGACGCGGGAGGCAAGTATTTGTGTGTGTCTGCCGGTGTGTGCGTCTGCGCCTGTGCGCGCGCACGTACACACGCGGCAAACACACGCCCACCAGGGCCCCGAGCTCAGACGCTGTCAGACGCATCAGCTGTTTCCTAAATCCCTCCTTTTTTACCCTCCTCTTTTCTAAGAATCGTCTGACTCCGGCCGACCCAAAAGTGCTTCCACCCCCCCCCACCCCCCACCCCTCCGCTCCTGCCCTCCCTCACCGCACCACACCCCCCCCACCCCCTGCCCGACTGAGCTTTGTTGAATCAAAGTCGGCTTTCCTGCAGAGAAGAATCCCCTTTGGAGCTGGAGAGTCACTTCCTCTGTTATTGAAGTCAAAACAGAACGGGGTGGGGCGGGGGGGTGAGGATGTGGGGGGGAGGCAGACGTCTGCACTCCTTAACGAATGAGAGCATCACTGGAGCCGCCGCAGAGGGCTGAGTGATGTGCGCAGAAAAGGAGAAGAAAGGAAGGAAAAACATCAAAGCTGTCATAAGATGTAAGCTTGTGGTGTTTGTGTGTGTGTGTGTGTGTCCTATTGGCGACAGGGTGGGGTGGGGGGTTCTTCCCGCCTCCCCTCCGCAGCGTCAGTCTGGACTGGATTATCACTTCACTGACAGGGTTCCCTTCTCCATACATGGTAACGGGGTTTTGGAGACGGAGATCTCATGGAGGAGACGCGGCTCCTTGAAATCCATTCTCAGACGGCGGGAATTAATTGATCAGATTTCTGAGGGGATGATGACGGTTTGATTTTATCCGGCGCTTTGGGATGAGAGGTGAGGAGAGGGGGAAAAAAAGAACTCCGCCATTGACCGGCAGCCCACCTTTCGATTGGTTTAGCGCGGCAGACAGAGGCTAGCGCAGGTAGAAGCCGTAAAATGCTGAAATGTGGCCTTACCTGTGTTTCTCCAGCTCGTTGTGCGACGATCTGAAAAGGCAAAAAAAAAAGACAAGACGTTAGAAAATACAGGTCACAGGTAAAGTAAATGTAAAGATGTCGAAATGCAACAAACAGACGCATGGTGGTAAAAGCGTGAACTGAGGGATTGTGAACGTGCGGATCCCAGATGACGAGAGATGAAAGCAAGAGTCGTAAAAGAAAGAGATGTGTCAAATGAGTCGACGAGGCCTTCAAAGGCGCTGCCGTGCTTCTCGGCCACAGGCTGCTGGTTTTCAGGCTTTTAAATGCGGTTCGACACAGTTTTACCCAGTGTGTGAAACACCTGTCAATATTCAGGGGGGGTCCCCATCCTCCTGATTGTTACTCAATACCAACCTAGGTTTCCATAACATGCACGAAGCCTATAAAAACCGTACCATATTTCATGGATGCAAGCCAAAAGAGTCTCATTAAGAACACATACAGTGTACAGCATAGGTGTCAAACTCTGGCCTGCGGGCCAAATTTGGCCCTAGAGCTGGCCCGTCGGTATTATACAGCACTTGTACCGCTAATACTACAAATCACAGAATGCTCTGCTGGTATTCTGGCTGACTACTTACTTTAACAGACTATAAGTAAGCCCGTTTTGAATGGGCTTGAGTGGTTGCACGTTCATTGAAGGATATCATTAGTAGTTAGTTAGTGATTAGTTTAGTAGTTAGTAATTGGTTTGTCATTGCTATTTTATTTTTAAGTTCATTATCAGTCCATGGAAAAAGGTTACTGTTGAAATTAAAATCAAAAGGCTGCAAATAAAAAAGGAGAAATGCAATTTTTATTTACATTTTATTTATTTCATTGTGTGTTTTTAATTTGAAATTTAATTTTGCATGAGTGCAATATGAAGCTACTTATTGTAAAGTATTAAACGTTGCTTGTTCCATTTTCATGTTACAGCGAAACTCATTTGGGGTCCATATAAAAAGGTTCACTGTTCTATTTGGAGGAAGATGTTTTCAATAAATGTCAATGTTGGCCCGCGACTTTGTCTAAGTTTTAAATTTTGACCCCACTGTGTGTTTGAGTTTGACACCCTTGGTATTCAGTGAACATGCACATAAACTCTGGTTGGCAAAAAAAAATTCTGAATAATATTTTAAAAAGTTTCCTATCAGACAGGGTGATCTTTGAGACATTTCAGTGACTATTAGTGAGAATAATATACATTTTTAAGAATAAAAAAAAATATGAGACCCCCTAAAATTTTGCTTCGGGGGTTTTAAGGGGATCTCATGGGTTAATCGCTGGGTACGACCCCCTCTAACCTCCATGTATTTTCACACACTGGTTTTACCTGAGTCACTGTAAAATATGACAATAACATAAAAAGCAGGCTTTTTTCTGCTGCTGCTGCTGCTGCTGCTGCTGCTGCTGCAACAAGCGCAGAGCAGCACAGCAGAGGCCTAGCCTAGCCACCCCCCTCGAGGGAGAGAGAGCAGCAACTGAGCCTCCCACCGTGAACGCTGTCACACACACTCACGTGCGCGCACGCACACACGCGCCGCCGTTTCAGAGAGCGTGACAGAAGCGGTGGAAAAGTGGACGCTGCAGAAGTCCCCAGACGTGCGGGCTATTCCGAGGAGAGTGCGGAGCGCCGAGGCCACCAGTGTCCGTCTGAAAACAGGCCCTCCGTTCATGAGACCGCCATGGTGACCGCAGCAATAAAAACATAAACAGCGGCAACAAAAGGGCCCGGGCGGACAAGCGGGCCTTTTTCTGATGTCGAAAAAGGCCCGCACGCACGACCGATGGCGTGCGTGCAGCGGTTCCCACAGCCTGCCGGGGAGGCCGGACTGACGCTGCAAACGGCAGTAGAAACGCGACGTTGTGTCGCGCTGGAGATCCTCGCGATAAACTGCGCGGCAGCGGGGTGAACAGCGACATCGATCGTCGGGAGAGCTTCGTCTCCTTCGAGTCTTGTTTTCGCGATACGCAGCGCAAACGGACTCCTCTTGTCACGAACTTGTCCCCCGATGATCAAAGGCCTACAAATTATCCCATAAATCTTCCCCTCCTCCTGCAAACGGAGCGACGCCCGAGCTTATCTCCGCGGAGCCTCAAGTGTGTTTCCACTTTGAGCGGGGCGTTACTCGTGTTCCTAAAACCAAGCTTAAAGAGACATAATGTCAGATTAAGGTTAGCACCTCTGCACTGTTGCATCATGGTGCACGCTCGTATTGGCTGGAATACTTTCACCCTTGCATTTTCACTCTCTCAACTCTCAACTTTCTGACATTTTTCTTCTTTTGTTCACCCCCGGGCGTCGCACCGTAGCCGAACACGTTATCTGCTTCCAGCTGCAGAAACCGATCACAACACCGAACTCCATGACACACCAGCGAGAGCTTCTACAAAGCCGAGCGTTGTGCTTTGTGACCAACAAGGAGCATCTGTTCGACTAAAAATAAACAGTCGACTGCGAGATACAGGAGCTAGCACCCAACCGAATGCGTTCAGAATAATCGGTCGGGAAAAAAAGGACTCGAGAAAAACTAAATTTGGTGCATTTTTCCCTGGGAGCAGTCATGAGGAGGAGCTAGAAAAAGCACGGCCGGGTTGGTGAGGCCAGGCGGTGACTGGTGGAGGCTGGTGTGTAGGTGTCTGTTACAGCTACCACACCCACCTGCCACATCAACACACACACAGTTACACACGCACGCACACAGGGAGATATTCAATGTAGCCTTATTGTGTTACTTTGTGAGAGCAAGACGAAGGAATGTTGACATGACTACATTCTCGTGTTTTCGACGCAAAGCGACAATATCACTTTAGGAATTCCGACAGCCATTCATCTTTAAAAGAGCGGAATGACGGCGCGACAACGCAATGACATAACTCACTACTGAATAAGTATCTCCCGATCCCAGACTGAGATATTAGGCAACGATGCAAACCACTCTTGGAAATAACATGAGCTTGACTGACAACACGTCAGCGAACTACACGAAGAAGAAGAAGAAGAAGAAGAAGAAGAAGAAGAAGAAGAAGAAGAAGAAGAAGAAAGTAAGACAAACCAAAAAACACACATTAATCTCTGTGTGTGTTTCGGTGAATCAACGCGGGAACGAGGGCGTAGTGACAGCTTTACTCACACCCTGGCCCTTTAACTTTCAGCGTGACTAATAAAATGTCAAGCAGCTGATGTTTAAATGACCCTTATCCTGTCCAACGAGACACGTTGTCTGCTAAGACTGAAAACGAAACCGAGCTCGGCTCACGTAGTGTTTACGGCCGCGAGGTTGGATTTTACGTCGATTGCCGCATATAAATTTAAATGGTGGTGGAGGGGTGAGGGGAGGTGAAACTCGAGACGAGCTCGCCTTGATTACAATTTAACGAGAAGAAGATAGAGCAGGCGTGGGCAAACTACGGCCCAGGGGGCCATATGTGGCCCCGTGAAGCTTTCCAATCTGGCCCGCCGAACATGAAGAAATGATACGAATAGTAAGCAAGTCATAAAATAGCTGTATTTCATCCATTTTTTAAGCTTTTTAAGAGTCACGTCAAACACCGTGGAGGCTTCAAAGAAACATTTTGTTGTAACTTTGCTTTTCAACGGACATTACAGCACACGTTTTCTACAAATCCCGTAATACATTTTTATTTTGTCTCCTATGAGGTGGCTCACCAAAACACTCCACCCATCTGCTCCTGCAACCCCAGCTCTGTCAAATTTTAGAACCCATTGTGGCCCACCAAGTCCAAAACTTTGCCCACCCCTGTGCTAGCTAGCTCTCGGACACGGGAGCGAGTGGATGGACGCTGCAGAGTGAGCGGTGGGGGTGGAGGAAGGGGGACTCCACTTCCTGACAGGGGGAGCCGCCGCCACCGCCGCCGGGAGGCTATAGGAACTCTTCAGCGTGAGGAGGAAAATAACGAGAGAGAAAAAGAGAGGAAAAAACTTTGCACAAGTGTCGGCTCGGTGGCGGTTCTCGTCGCGCGCGCGCGTGCGTGTCCGCGTGTTTGGTCGCGCGCGTGCGCGCTCCTCGCGTGCGTGCGCGCTCCTCGCGTGCTCGCAGCACAGTTGACAGTGTACGCGTGGCAGTGTTTATTGGACAGACCAAAACAGAAAGAGAGAGAGAGAGAGAGAGAGAGAGAGAGAGAGAGAGAGAAGCCCCAGTGTGTGTGCGTGTGTCTGTCTGTCTGTCTGTATGTCACGTACACGCAGCCGCGTCCGTCGAGAGAGAGAGAGAGAGAGGGAGAGAGAGAGAGAGAGAGAGAGAGAGAGAGAGAGAGAGAGAGACGTGAACGCGGACTGGTGATATTCACCTATTGTTGGGAGTTTTCCTGGACATCGGCGAGGTTTTCGTCTTCTTTCTGGAAAAGTCGCTGCTGTAGGGCAGCACGGACGCGTAGCCGTGCTCCGCCTCTGTGCCACAGAATAGGGGAAGAAGAAAAACAACACAAAAAAAATGCGTTTACAGTTAATTTCCGGTCGCATCTGTTGGTGTGAGGAATGTTTTTTAAGATAGCAAGAAAAGAGGAAAAAATAGTAGCCGTGAAACATTTAAAGGGGAAACGTTGATAAATAAATGACATGAGAGGTGAAGTGAATAAATGCCATTTCGGGATCGATGTTTTTAATGTGTCAGCTCTGCGCGGCACTGACGTAGCCTTTAGCGAGGTGTTTGGGTTTTTTCCAGTGCATTTTTTGTGTATTACACGAAGCATTAGTGTCATATCGATACAGGACTGACTCTTATGGTCAATGTCAATCTTGTTTACTCATTTCCGAAGAGGTAGTGCGAAAACAAAACACTCGGCGACATGGCAGTCGAGCCAGCCTCGAAATGAAACCATGCAAATAGCTCGTATATAGAAGCGTGCGAATACTGCTTTTTGCCTCCCCATCTCGGCGATAAAATGCAGCTTTTCATCTTTTTCTGCTAGCATAAATATCAACCTCGTTTGCACTCAGTGCCCGGCCGAGGTCTCGCCGTCTGTAAAGTGACATCATATCTGCACTGTTAGAAAGACACGTTTTTTAACTTTACGTCGGCGATGGCAAGAATATACAAAAGAGATGCCGGCTTGGTGTTTCGTTTACGACAATGTTCATTCGTCCAGAAATCATGTCATGGTGTCAGCTTAGCTCGAAATACCTCTGTCTCTTCTCTCCAAGTACTCTGCAGCCTCCAGCAGAATTAACAGAGAATTAAGTTCCATCGCGTTGTTGTCGTTATTTAAAAAAATAAAAATAAAATAAAAGCAAGGTATTTACACAAATGTACAAGTCATGAAGTTATGGAATGGTTATCTAAAAAAAAATAAAAAATAAACAGTGCCAGGGCTTTAGATGATCGACGCTGTGTTCACTTCTGAGTCTTAGTGACTCAAACTAGTAGACAGTATCAACAGCACAGTAAGTCAGTGACCAGTCAGGAGAATCGGAGGCGGGATCTTTTGCTGTGTCATAACCTAGACAGCGAGCTGCGGTCCGATTGGCTCGGCCGTGTGAAAGCCGTGCCGACAAACCCTAGCAACAACCCCGAGTCCCGCCCCCTTGCAGCTGATTGGTGTTCGACTTAAAGAAGTTCTCGCTGCTTTGTCGCGATAAAATCTGGGCACGGTCCACACAGTTGAACTTGGGGCTTATTGTTTTGGTTCTCAAATTTGATGACTTCTTATAAGTACCGTGTCCCTTGGTGGTTTTAATCCCTTGAGCACCGTCATGAGAATTCTGCTTTTGTGTGTGACACTGCAGCTGCATGTATGACAAAGGCCCATTTTCATTTTTCCTTTTGTCGTAATCTATATAATAACTTGAGTAAACACAGAGTGAAACCAGAATACAAATATTGTATTTAGGTTAATGAGTCCTAGATACATAAAGATAGACTCTCAAGTGACAATTGTGTGAGGTTGGACATGTACAATAGAACAATAAAATAAAATACAAATGGGATATGTCTGCAGTTAACAAATTAGGTATATGTTTGAGTTGGAAAGCTCAAGATGGGCTTTGTATGATTTTTTTTTTTTTTTTTTTGCTTTTCTGTCCAAAAACTGTGCAAAAACAGACCTGCTCTACCCAGAAAGGAAATTGTGGAGCAACAAAACAGCCAACTGATGTTGTCTGATACTACAGGTTTACGGGTTAACAGGCAACACATTATAACAAAGTTATTAATGAAAGGGATTGGCTTGTGTGAGGCACTGAATCGCCACAAGCAAATAGGTTGGCGTCCGTGTTGCATAACAAATAGTCCCTATAAATGTGCATGTGCGTATTTTCTCAGATCAAATGACATCAAAACAAATGAATACAAATATTGACTGCAACTCTTATAGTTATTTCCAGAATGAACCTAGTTCATTTTTAGAGATCAAATGTGTTATGGGCACGAGCGAGCGTTCATTTTTCAGTTGCAGTGAAGGAGTCGCAGCCAGTTCAGCGGGGGTGCGCACACACTATAAAAATGTGGGTTGATTTAAGTGATTTGTAGTTTACAGCGTTAACAGCCAGATGTTTTATGTCACAGATTATTATAGCACACTGTGGGAAAATGCTTAACAACATGGGAAGTGCCTTAATGGTGAGAGAGACTTTTTATTATTATTATTATTATTCTAGCATTATTGTTATGCTCTTGCAGGGCCCATGTGGCAAATACGTTGGCATAAATTGAAAGATTTCCATCTACAAGTTGTAACTTGATGGATTATTGCAACTACTGTTGCTGTTTCACAAGTGTCAAAAATAGAATACCCCACTTTTAATTTATACTGTACAGTAATAAAAAAAAAACTAAAGATAAACTTTGGCAAATAAGGTACTCCTAATTGTACCTTATTTGCCAAAGTTTATCTTTAGTTTTCACAAATACAATAAAATCAGACAAAATTTATGGAAAAAAAAAAACACTCATACCAACGCTAGTGATCATGATCATGAAATTAAATACAGATTTCTGCGACACAGGTGTAGTCGTGGGACTGAAAAATAAGTATGCTATGAAGGCCTCGTGCTTCGCTCTTGTACATATTCAAACTAATACGCACTGAGCACACTGTAGATGTAAATTATGTGTGAAGTAAATGTTGGCTTAAAAAAAGTGCAGATGGTCGTTGACGGTTTGTCACATGGAGCCGAGCAGAAACCACATCTAGCAGCCAATGAATCTGTATCGAATAGTGCGCATTTCTAGAGCTCTTGTTTCCTGTTTTCTTTCTTTCTTTTTGACATGACTAAATTTCCAACAACATCCTTTTGCAATACACGGTACATAGTCAGTATTGCTATGCTGCACACTAGGATGCAAACTAGGACTACAAGATATTTACAAATCAGAATGGAAGGAAAGTGCTTTGTTTTCTGTAACATATTTTAACAAATTTAGATTTTTCTTTTCTAAAAAAAAAAAAAATTATGTTTATGTTATTAATGCTTTATTTGCCTTCAACTGAATTAAATAGGCCACATTAGCCCTGCCCTTTATGAAACCAGTGCAGCCAACAAAGTCATAGAGTATTAATACCCAGGCAGACGTGCAGGGCAAGTGTTTCATAATGACTAAGCTCCTGCATTTCTGGGTGAGCCTCATGCTGCATTTGAGTTAAATCCTATGACTTTTTCTGGGGTAATTGCAGAAGTTATAGCATTTATCATTGTACCAGATACTCAGTGATGATGATTCACCATGCAGCTGAACTTTGCACATCTTGTATTGAGCCACAGGTGCTACAGCTAGCCACACAGCTACTGTGTTTGGATTTGCTGTGCAAGCATTTATTTGACCTCTTTGGTGGTGTGTGTGTGTGTGTGTGTGTGTGTGTGTGTGTGTGCGTGTGTGTGTGTGTGGGCTGGGGGGTCAGTATAATAAAACAGAGGCCCATAAGTAAGCAGGCACTCATCTGCATGTGGGTGTTGCATCTGTATCTGTGCATATAAAAAAAAATCTTCACCCAGAAATAGACCATGTTAGAAATGGGTTTGTTTTTTTTTCAACTGAATGCATCTCTTTTTTACAGTAACATCATTCAAACTCAGTCAAATTATTATCAGAATCATCTGAATCAGCTTTATTGGCCGTGTCTGTACACTCAAACAAAGAATATGACTGGCATAATGCCTCTCTCTCTCTCTCGCTCGCTCTCTGTCTGTCTGTCTGTCTCTCTTTCTATTTTATTTGGTCAGAGTACACATCACATTGTGCTTGAGCTTTTTAGAGTTAAAAATAAATAAATAAACAGATTAGTTTCTAATTTTCCCTATAGACACAACTATCTAATTGCCTTGTGTCCTTTTTAAAAAAACAAACCATTTTCTACTGATAACAACAGTGTGGCAAGAGTACTGGCGGGGTGATATAAATGTCTGTATCGCCTACAAGTTTACGCCTCTGCGTCTTGGCACATTTGCAGGAAGCACAGATCTCACAAATCAAATTTTTTTTTCTTCCCTTTGACATTTGTAGCAGCTTAATAAATAAGCCGCTACAAATGTCACAATTAATGTTTTCGTTGATTTAAGGAATGCTGCGGTGAATTTCACATCACGTACAGCAAGAAGAGACAGCATGCTTGACCACCATTTTAATCACCGAGGCCAAACCAGAGAACATTTGTAATAACGTCGAATGACATTCTAAAGAATTCATTAGAGTGCCAAATTTCAACAGCCATTCACTCATCCACTCAACGCACACATTGCCTTATATAGCCTTTTAAGTCCTTCCACTGTTTGTGTCTATTTATAGACTTATCATCTGCATGCTCACTGATCACAGTGGCTCAGGCCTTGCAGCCCTCGCTGCCTCAGGCCCGGCAGGCCAGTCACTGTAGTCCCTCCTCTGCGCTGCGCTCTCTTTGTTTTCTGCATGTCAGCCAAAAATTTCCATCATAACAAACCCACCATGAGTCGGCGGCCACATCTGTGCTGGAAATCACCAGCTGGCAAATGTTCACCCTGCGTACCAGCTCCCTTTTTGAAAATTGGCCCATAAAAATAATAATAACCGAGAAAAAGCCAACTGTTACCCACTTATTAATCTCAAAAAATGTTTTCCTTTCGGAAATGGTTTCAATACAATGTAAGTTAGGGAGCTGGAGTCATTTGCAACTGCAGGCTTTTTGCAAAATGCTCTTCATCAGTGTTTTTCAACCACTGTGCCGGGGAACACTAGTGAACCGTGAGATAATGGAAGGTGTGCCAAGGAAAAATTATCCAATTTCACTGAATTGGTCCCAACAAAATTAATAACATTCCATTGTGGAGTGACTGTGCTTTTAAATAAATGTACCTCTATTTTGCTCCTTCAATTCTTCAGGATATCAGCTTTGTGTGTACCTAAACAGGCCCAGGTTTCACACTGAGTGAGTATCAAGAATTTAAGAGACTATATTGTCACTATTATGTTAAGAAGTATCATGTTAAAATGATTTTGGTTCGTGGGTGTGCCATGGGATTTTTTTTTCAATGTTAAAAATGTACCCATGCTCAAAAAAAAGGTTGAAAAACACTTCTCTACGTACACCTCAAAGCCTTAATTTCCCCTCTCATTTCTCAGTGTGTCATTGGCTTGCCGTTTGGGAATCACATCTATGACACCAGTAAGACATGTGCAGCAACCCAACGGGATCTTTGTACATGTATACCAGAACTATATCATTTTTATGCGGTGGTGTGTGTATGTGGTGGACATCTCTTTACACTTAACATAGCAACGAATAACTAATTTCATAAATCAGCCCGATGAACTGTAAACAAGACAGGTTTCATCCACCCGTTACTGGAAATTTCCACTTTGAGACGTGGATGCCGACGGCGGCTGCGTGTGTTGTGTGCTTCTTTACCACAGCAGGCCTTCTTCTCAAAGCGCTCTCCTGAGGAAATAAGCCAGACACAGTCATTGTGTCACCGGAGGATGCTCCCCCCTTTACACAGGACTTCTCGTGATCATTTACAGTCAAGCTTGTGCCTCGTAAAACATTCAGCAATAAAGGGACTGGAGACCAGAGAGGTAACAACGTCTTTAAGGCTTTTAAAAGACAAGAAATGGCTGGGAGCCATGGCTGGCCGATCAGTTGGCAGTTTTTTTCCCATTCTCTTGAATCATCATTAGACCAGCATTCTCTGCACCACCTCAGTACCCCTGTATTTATCTCACAGCAAAGTAAAGGCCTTTTGCTGAGAGTTGCTCCTCCAGTTTGTTTTGACTCATGTTGTAAATGAAGAACTACAACAATGTCGAGAGGGGGGGAGAGTCCCGGAGCTGCTTATCTGTCTGACACGGATTGCTGACCAGCTATATCCCTCCCATGCACAAGCATCCTTCTCAGCACATCCTCCAGGTCAAAGGTCGTTTGCTTGGAAGGCTTTCCACCATTTCAGTAATACATGTAATCAGGATTACGCCCATTAATGCGACCAGGCTCTGTGTAACTGCTTAAGTCCGGGAAAACATTTTCTGTAAGTAGGCCCAGGATCAGATAAGAGAGGTAAAATATATAAATTTAGCTGACATGTCCCTGTATGCAGTGAAAGCAATGCTAAAACTCTGACCTGATACACCCAAAGCCTATTAGAAGGGATCAGATCAGAAACCCAGCATTCTGTGCAAAGGTCACTACGCATTAGGCCCGAGCGAATTCTGATTGGCCATGAAAAAAACATCTCACACGACTGGTGGTGTCTCGTGACAACAAGGTGCTCCCGCTTGTGTGACTCACACCCGCAATTACAACTGCAACTCTCGGTTCTTTGGCTCCGGGATTTGTCTTGATGCAACACACCACACCATTTGCATAGTAGAGGCTTACTATAAAAAAAAAAAACTCTTAATCACTGAATACATGAGCCATCGTGGATCCCTCCCCCCACACACAAAACAAGGGAATCCGGCACATCATAGCAGATGACGTTGCGGAGAAATACCTAAGAATTAACTGTCTGGAATTGTTCCTAAAGGGCGAGGTGGGGTGTGTTGCGTTGCCCTACAACCTAACCCAAACATGAATTTCCACAAAGACATGTCTGATTCTTGAACACGTTTCAGAATGTTTAATTAAAAACAGATTTTAAAAAAGAAAAAGAAAACATCATGGTTAATTCATGAGGTGGAGTTTCTTTCCAGCAAAAGATGAAACATTTTCTTCGGCACCGAAACTCACAGCGTAACCGTTCAGCGGCTCCTCAGTTCTGTGCCTTCAGTTGCATCATATTGTCACACTCAAAAGGCGCTGCGCTCTCATGGTATAGTGGGCAGACTGCACGGCGTAAAGAAACCTCTGTACGTGTAAGACTCATCTGAGCCGTGACTCGCAAGCTTTGATGTTGGCGGACCTTAAATTGCGGTATGTGGGCCTTTTGGTCTCTCTGCTGTGGCTTTGAAATCAACAAAGTCTGTCCCTCAGCCAAAGTATCTCAGATGTAGAGTGAAGAAGAAGAAAAAAAAAGAGACCCCGCTGCACATAGTCATGCATCCAGTCTAGACATTTTCCACAATAGGCTTTCTTCATCTTCCCTAGGATTATAGACAATACTCACCCTGTCAGCTTCTACCGTTCAGTCGAAGCCAATCTACACGCATATCTGTTCATCTCTGTAATGAGCATGTTTTAAACGGGTCATTATATAGCTCGACTGCTGTAAACACAAGAGGGTGGGACAAAGTTAATGTAAATAAATACGCGACGAGCAGCCAATACCCAAATCTCCTTGTTGCCGCTGGCATCCCAACGTAATGTATTTCCCTTGCAAAGGCCTGTGTTATGCTCTTTAATTCTTTAAGGAGCTTTTTTTTGGTCATCAGTGTTCTCCAGGTCTGTACGCATGAGCGTGGTTTTTTAACCAAACTTTGTTTCCACATCTACGTACAGTTTTGTAGCCATACTTATTTCTATGTGAAACACACAAACAATCTTTATTTTATTTAAAATAATCTTCAGTTTTCATCAAAGAAAACTAGCATGTACGTTTTAACATATTACAATTATACAAACTGCTGACCCTGCATTCACAGACTACCCAGACCCAGACCGATGCACAGATGCATTGTTTTTCACAGGTATTTGTTTGTAGCCAATCAGACGTCTCCCTTCTTTTCAGCCAACACAGTGCCACCGACAGAAGCAGAGTTGCCAACTTGGCACTCTGCCGGTCGATTTGGCGACTCTCCAGAGAACGCCTTGGCAACTTTGACCGTCAAAAGCGAGCGGCAACAAATCTAGTGACTTTTTCTGCTCTCGGAGAGAATGTTGGCACTGACGCCAGCACATTTTACAGACAAAGTGATGTGAAAGTACGTCCCCAGCCCATCACTTCAATGAACAGTGGGGGCCCTTCCCCAGTCTCAAAATACTGTGGGCTCTGGGTAGCAGGTCAGTGGTATAGGACCCTTAACGGAACCACAATACTGCAAATGAATCACATGTATGGAAGCTCGCCCCTCAAAACGCAATCTTAAATTGAACTGGCTATTTTACACCCTGTCTTTATACACAATTTTGGTCGTTAAAACAACTGAGAGTATGAGATTGTCTCGAAATATGAGATATTTTCACTGCCGGGAGGTTCCTGATTGGCAACAGAGTAGACAATGCGTTGGAAAAAACAATGCATTTGTGAGTCCTTCTGTGTGCATTTTGAGACTATTTTGACCGTATGTCACTGAAACGGTCTGTCTCTTGTCTGTTATGGTTTTAAAATGACCCTGTCTGGTAACTCCCACGACAGCCAATCAGGCTGAAACACCAACACCAAGTAAATAAGCTAAAGAGGCACTGAAACTAAGGAGGGGGAGCGGGAGGTGGGGGAGCGTATGTGAGGTTGAATGGACCCAAATAAAACAACCATATCCGTGGCCATGGAAACTAGCGAACTACAAGCTAATTCATACATTTAAACAGCGGGTCTCCAACAACAAACATCCTGCTTATAAATATGCAAACCAGGCCTATATTCTCCAGTGGGTGGGCAGCAGCGGCGAACGGTGACAGACCACCCACCCATAGCCCATAACCCACGTCTGATAATGGATGACTTTAAGAAAATGAGAGCAACCTCGTTGAGACCCAGCCCATGGTTCAGGCCTGAGTTTCATATCTCACCGAAAATCCTGGTCAGGACAAATCCCTGGTGTGCTGCTACGTTTAACCTGCTTCCTGTTTTTTAATCACACGTTATAACCACATCATCACGTATGATCACATGTTTCTATCCTTACATACAGCTGAAGTGGGACTCTACCCTCAAAAAAATTCTCTTTCTTTGAGCGTCGGCCCATTTAGCCTCGGCAGTTGGCGCTAGAGGTTGCACCCTATCCATCCCATGACATGGTAGGACACAACAAAATGAGTTGTTCTGTGGTTTCCATCCTCTTTTTAAAGATCAAGTGAATTGCACAACATCACTCTCTGTGATTAGTGGTACTATCAGAGTTGAAGGTTGAGTGCAGGAAGGCTCCCCCACCGGATTAGGTTAGTCAAAGAGAAATATTTGATGCAGATGGGTAAAATATGGCCAGTAATACATAATTCTGCGCCTTACCCAACTTAAAAAAAAATTCAATTAATTTAGATTAATAAATAAAATTATGAATGATAGAAAAGAAGCTGATCCAAGTTTGTATGCTCACATGTACTGATCTTTTCTTAGCTAGCACACGGGCACTAAGGTTCCAGTTTATGTTATTCAGCAATGTCACAACTTGTTTTGCTCACCAAGTCCAACAGCAGAACAAGACGACTCTGTTCAGATGCTATAGACCTGAGCTTGCGCAAGCTTCCATACCTTTCAGAGGAAACCAAAACTACAAGCAACTGTCAATGAGTCGCACGCGTCTGGGAGTACCTGCATTGTTTGAATGTCTCGCTTAAGCTTTTCATCAGCCAGCTCACAAGTGGTAAAAGGGCGTGGAGAGGACAAATGTCAGAGGCTACGCAAGTCTGTAATTACTACCATCTCGCGGCACCATTTTGTGTGACATGTGTTATTGTGAATGACTGCGTGCCAGCCAGTCTTTTTATTTCAGCCCCCCCCCCCACACACACACACACTTGCACGCACACTTGTGCGAGCGAGTGGGCTATATGTAGACTGTGTGTGTTTGGGTGTCTAGTGCGCTGTTATACTGCCCATCTGGTTTGTAGGCCCACAGCTGTAAGGTACAGGGCTGGGCTCATATCCGGTGCTGAGTTGGCAGTGGTGGGAGGAGTGCTAAAAGGTCTGCACTGTGTAGTCATCGCCCCTCTCTCCCTCTGCTGTACTCTTCCACTGCCTCCCCCCTTTCACACTTTGTTTTTTTGTCATGCCTCAACCCAGCTCGACTTTGGTCATGTGCCTCTGAAGAGAAATTGCTTCTGCAGCGAAGAAAACACAGAAAAGTGCACAGAAAATAAAAGGAAGAGATAGAAGTGAAGATAGATTTAAAATGAATGTATAGAAAAACTACGAGGAAATCTTTGTTGTTAATCAGAGGCCTGGAGCAGCGTCGCCATCAGTTACAGTCAATACATAGAAGTAAACTAAGAACTAAATAGCATCGCAAATTGTGACTCATGACACAGCATTGGACTAGACAGCATTTCATTGTAAAGTGCTGTTTTGCGCAACATAACATAACATAACATAACATAACATAACATAACATAACATGACATAACATACCATGACATAACATGACATAACATAACATGACAAAACATAACACAAAGAAAGGGAATGGAACAGATATATATTTAACCTAAACTTAAAAACACATTTAACAACAACAAAAAAAACAAACTCCTGATCTGTATGCAGAAGAGAGATGGCTTGCGGGGAAAATTCCTAACTCCAGTAAATCTATTGGTTGGCAGTCTAAACCTGCAGCCAATGAGCTTGGTGCAGGCAGAGAGGATGCCTGTGGCCTTCCTTCTTTATAACCTTTCTAACACTGAACTCACAGGACAACATGCTCTGCTGCCCTCCCGCAATTTAGCGGCACCATTTCACTATTTCCCCATGCAATTTTCTCCATTTAATGAAGGTTTTGCCGTGCAAACAAATAAAATCTTTTACAACTATTAGTAATAAAAGGAGGAGTGGTCCCGAGGGCCTCGTCAGCATAAAAATGGGACGGTTTCCAGGAGCTGTGCACATGCTGTGGACCCTTTGTGCTCATATTTTCCACTTTCAAGTTCAAATTCAGTCTATTTGCGAATGCAGATGTGAGGCACTTGTAGCTCTCAACGCAACACCCTCAGCAGTTTTTCTGCCTCCAGCTTTGCAGGAAGTAGTGTGGGAGGGGTTGCACCTTGCACATGTGTAAATTTGAGTGCAAAGATTGATAGGCAGGGCCCTCGACGGCGAAAATAAGCCATCCCTCTTTCCTCTTTGCACATGCCGAGGGCCCCCCCCCCGACAGGTGACGTCCCCACGGGCCGAGGAGGGTAATTACCCCCAGGTGCTGTGTGTATATATACGTATATGAAAACCAGCCCTGTCAATTAGGGCAGGTCCTTCGGGTTGGGGCGGGGGGGTATCAAGGTCTAATCCTGACACGCTAGTATAGGTATCACCTTCGGGACCCACCGCTGCTCAGGCACCGTCTGGATAATTCATGTTACACATCAGCCCTTGTCCGGAGCGGCGGGAGGGGAAACACATTCCGCAGTTGAGCAATGTTTTCATGCGAAAACAATAGGCAGAACCACATTCATGCCCGGCTGTTTATAAGGGCTCCCAGAAAAGGAGGCCAATGAACCTCCAGGGGTGTTTTTATGTCGGAACTAAAGTGGCGGAAACATGCACATCGGGAAAGACAGATGCTAGTTCTTTTATTTGTTTTCTTGCTTTTTCCAGTAGGACGTCAATTTTTACATTTTACCTGGATCTGTGAGATTTGTCTGCGTTCAAAAACCAGGAGAAGGTTTTATAAGAGCTCGAGCAGACCAGGGCGGCCCCGCGCCGTCCCGCTGTTCGTCGATTTTATGCAGAGAAAAGTGCAGCGGATTGCAGAAGTTTTTGCTCGCAGAAGGGGCGAGAACCTCTGCCATGGCTGCCGGACTCGGCAGACTGGAGCAAAGCCGGCCCAGAAATGCACAGCTGTTTCTAATCGGTAACTCAGCACCGATGGCTGACCTACATTCTGGTACTCGCACGTCTTTGAACCCGTGGCCCTGCCAGACTCAGCGATGGGGGGAAGGTAGAGGGAGCCGAGGAGAAAAACAAGAGGGAGGAGAGAGCTGGAGTCAAGAGCGGAGGGAGAGAGAGAGAGTGAGAGAGAGAGAGAGAGAGAGAGAGAGAGGAGGGGAGGGTAAGGAAGAAAGGAGGGAGGAAAGGAAAGGAAGAAAGAAAGTTCTCTTCTATTCACTGGGTCATAATGGATTCTGCAGGTACGGGTCCAACATGCATGTTTAATGACAGAGTGTGTCAGGGAGCCAGGTCCTTGTGTGAGCCTGCAAATGTTTCCACAGCCCCAGAATGCAGCTGTGCACACCTAGCGAGGGGAGAGAGGGGGGGAAAAAACCTCATAAAACCCTGCAGACCGTCAATTTTCAGCTCCCCTGGATGGAGCTGCACAGAGTCTGAGTCGCCTTCTCTTTGTCGTCTCTCCCTCCGCTTGTCTGTCAAACTTTCATTAAGTTATGCTGTCTGCATTTGAATGAGTGACCCCCTTTTATTAAGGTCCTGGAGTGCAACTATCTAGCATTCCTTGCATGCAGAGGAGGGGTACACCCGAGTGCCAGGGGTCCCCTGGTAATGACTCATGGCAAACATCCCCAGTCCACTCCCTCTCCTCTCTCGCAAAAAAAGAAAAAAAAACACGTCGCCTCCCCCGGGCCGCGCGGTGAGAGGAGAGTGTGAGAGAGTGAAGAGTGTGTTTGTGTGTGTTGAGGTGTGGGGGTGTCGAGGGGGAGGCATGGGAGAATGAAAAGTGTTCCGTGGTCTCTGGAGCAAAAGAAAAACAACAACAACAACGACGAGGAGGCAACAAAATAAAAAAGTTTAGCACCAACATTCACTCGCACGGTGCTTGGATAGAGAGAAAGAGAGAAAGAGAGAGCGAGAGAGAGAGAGAGAGAGAGAGAGGGAGGAACTGGAAGTGGGTCACTGTGTCTCAGGACTCCAGAAAAAAGAAAAAAAATGCAGAAAGGAAAACAGTGAGCAGAGCGGAGCAGAGCAGGGCATAGCAGGGCAGGAGGGAAAACTAGAGAGAGGGAGAGAGAGTCGCTGGTGGAAGGAAGCCAGCTGAGCAACAGTCGGCTGGGTGGAAACCTGCAGCTACACAAGCTGCAGCTACACAACCTGCAGTGAGCACGTCTGTCGTGGTGAAGGAGGCAAGATATCGTGCCGCGTTTCCTCTTGTGTCACTGGAAGCAAGTGTTGTAGTCAAGGCCGCACCAACTGAGACCGAGACAAGACCAAGACTGTGAATAACAAAGACATGTAACAACAAAACAGAAAAATGACCATTTTTGTTTGTTTTGTTTTTTTGTTTGCTTCTACATAAATGGAACAGAAACTGTTTCTTTTCAGCAAAGTATCTTTTAATGACTTTCTTGAACATCTTGCTACTTTGCCAGCTTTTGAACCATTTTCAAAAAGACAACGTTGCTTCATAAAATAAAAAACTGAACTGACTAGGAATAAGTGGGCGTGTCACTCTGAGCCCCAGTGGAAGGAAGGAGTGTGAATGAGCTGAGATGAGAGGAGTGGAAGAAACAGTCACGCTGGAGAGAAGCAGCTTTTCCATCTGCTCCGGTGTTTCCTCTTCTGGCTGGCTGGCAGGCAGGCAGACGGATGGCGCTGTGCTGCGCTGGCTCAACTTGGCTCTCCGTCCTTGTGCACTTGCTTGCTTGCACGCCTGGTTTTTTTTTCGTCTTGTTTTTTTCTCTGTTCCTGTCTGATCTCCGACGGCCCTCTCTGGGTTCCTCTTGTTTTTGTTGCCGGGCCAGAGACAAAAGCCTTGTGTCAGCAAGCGCCACGAAAAAAACACTATAGAAAAACTTCAAGGGTCTATGTGGGGGTGGGAGGTTGTGTGTGTGTGTGTGTGTGTGTGTGTGTGTGTGTGTGGGGAGGGGGTTACAGGGACAAAGGGTCTGATGGAGGGGCGTTGTTGTACGTCTATTTATAACTTTTTGTCATTTGTTTTGCGCTTAATTCCTATTTCCATGGCCCATTCTTCTTCTTCTTCTTCTTCTTCTTCTTCTTCTTCTTCTTCTTCTTCTTCTTCTTCTTCTCCCCATCCAGCCCAGTGATTCACTGGACTTGGCTCAGTTTTGGCCATTGAACCCAGTGATCCCACCGTGGACTTGCTCATTCGGAGGGGCTCCGAATATGACCCAAACGCTTGTGTCTTTGATACGTCTTCGCCTCTTCCCCCGGCGCTACGCTCGACGAACACTGTTGTTTGTGACAGGGCCGGCGTGCACTTTTGAGCAAGTGCATCAGAAATAGCCTGAAGGGGGTGGCTGCCAAAAGCAGCACGGCGGCTCCGTCGCTCTTCCCGTTCATTAAGTTTCGGAGACGCAAAACACAGTCAGCGCAAACACACAAATGCAAGAGAGATTTAAGTTGTTTTTGTTGTTTTTTAAAAAATAGCGGCGGACTTCTGTGTACATTATAACACCAAGTGCATGGGTAGACCCAAGCGTGCACCCACAATTCTATTGTGTGGTAAATACCTCGACTCAGCCTCCTGTAAACACGGGGAAGTCAAGAAGGGGTTAGTGTGCTCTGATTTTAGGCAGCTGCCAAAGGCTCCCTCTCTCTCTCTCTCTCTCTCTCTCTCGCTCTTTCACTCCACGAATGTTTGGGTTCTCTCAAGTATCACGATAATCGCATTTGATAGCGTTTGCATTGTTTGCGTGTGTGTGTGTGTGGGTGTGTGGGTGCGTGTGTGTGTGTGCGTGCGTGCGTGCGTGTTGTTTGTCTGCAAGTGCATGCATGTGTGTGTGTGTGAGTCTCTATCAAGGTCTTTACTACCCTAATTAAGTTAACTACGGGTGATGTGCCAGGGCTTGTCATGAACCTCTGTTTGTCCTGTGATTCCAGACTGTGTGTGTGTGTGTGTGGTGGGTGGGTGTTTGTGGAATAGAAGGAGGTGGGGGTGAGGGGGGTGGGAGGGTCAGTTGGTTTAATCCGCTGTCAAAAGGAGGACCAGGAGAGCAGGGGTGCAAACAGCCTGTCAGTCACGAGAGCTCTTTTTTTCACCCCCAGCCAGTGAGAAGAAAACTTTGCTTTTGCATTTTGCTTTAACCCCCTTTTGTGTTTTTTCCAGACAAAAACACAGTGAAGAAGTGGGGGAGTGGCAACTTCTGTTTTTTTGTTTTTAACCCTCCTGTGTGCTACGATTAATTTTGTGCCTTGAGAGCAGTTGATTTAAACGTTGGCTACCGTGGGCTGTTTTGCTCTTTTTCGCTGAAGGGGACTGTGACTCACACGGGTGCAACTGTCACGTCGCCGTGGAACCAGACACCACAGCACGCAAACCACACGTCAATTTGCCGCCACGCATCATCAAAAAAAACAACAACCCAACAACCCAACAGCAGTGCCTGATGCCGCCTGACGTTCACTCACGCGAGGGCGGCTCACACAGCTCGCTAGGCCAGGGGTGTCAAACTCAAATACACAATGGGGCCAAAATTTATTTAGCCAACATTGATATTTTTTGAAAAATCTTCCTTCTTTTAGATATAACAGTGAACCTCTTCATATAGACCCAAACAAGTTTTGCTTCAACATGAACATGGAACAAGCAAAGCTCAATACTATACAATAAATGACTTAATATGCATGCATGCAAAATCAAATTTCAAATGAAAAAAATTAAAATAAATAAAATGTGAATAAAATCCTTTGGCTCTTTTTTATTTGCAGACTTGCAATTTATGTTTCGACAGTAAATTTTTTCCACAGGCTGATATTAAATAAAATAACGAGAAACTAATTAAGTCATAAAATTAACCTTCAATGAATGCACTGTCCTGATTGAGCAGAGCATTTTGGGATTTGTAGAATTAGCATTCTGGGATTTGTAGTATTAGCAGCACATGTACTATATAACACCCGTGGGCAAGCTCTAGTCGCGATTTTGCAAATTTGGCCTGCGGGCCAGAGTTTGACACCTATGCGCTAGACGCTCTGCTGCCTGCGTGGCCACACATACAAGACACGTATTGTCTCCCCCTATGTTTGCTCTGCACGGGAGGGTGGGGGGGGCACGGCCCGCAAGGTCAAATGTTTGCGCGCAGATTGGTCTTGTGATCCTCCGACAAATATAACAAAAAAAGCACACGGCTCCGCCACACAACTGTCGCTTATTAGCGCAAGGACAGCTGATTTACAGCACCAAAGATAATACATTGCTTCAAACAAAGGAAAAGGTCTTAAGCAGTGACAGCTGGCAGAGGATCTTCGTGGTGGCGAGGGGGTGGTGGTGGTGGGGCCTTATGAGACCTCGGTTATCAAATACGATCGGCTGCCACTTGAGTAAAGCCACTCAAGTCACAGCGAGGTGTGTGAGCAGCGACTGCAGCAGACGACTTGTGATGGAGCCAAAAACTGCGAGGCCCCGACCAACACGACAGTGGTTTTCTTAAAGGTCCAGGGTGTAAAGTTTTTAAGGAAGCCCGCCTGACGGTGCGTTTCATATTTAGGCCACCTTAAAAAAAAAATGTTGGCGCAAGATGGCATCTAGCTAGGTGCAAGACCCTTGCTCTATGTATATTCTTATATATGAGAACCTTTCTTAGGTTAGGAAAACCCAATTACTTTTATTGTACTGCGAGTATACACTTTAATCAATGTATTTGTGGCCAGTATATTAAGCTTTTACAAACATAAAATTATAAAATCATAAATCAAGGCACATTTTAAACACCCAGTCGAACCTTCAAGTTCCAGTGGGAGCAAAACGCTCTAAGGTTCTGATAATGCCTTTCATCGCAACTGTGTGGGAGTGGTGACATCACAGATTGGCTGTTATAGAGTGGCAGATCCATGGCAACGTGTCCAAACAAAAACAGATATGCTAATAGTGTGACATGTCAGAAGAAACTCACTCCCAGTTTTCTCTGCGTTGGCTTTTGAGATGAAGTTTTCAAAACTTTAAGTGTAGATGCACCAACAGCGTAAACAAAAACTTACCATGTTTGTACTTAGAGGTACAAAGAAATGTTTACTTATCTCCAACTTTACTAGGTATTTTCAATTATTCAGATTTAAATGAATGAATGAATAAATGTACTCAGGCATTTCCATTCCAGACTTTTAATCCTGTTTATTTTATGTCTTATATGAGCAACGTTACATGGTGTGCTTGTTAACTTCACGTGTTAGCTTTTTCAGTATGAGTTCACTGTAAGTGGTGCTTGAGATGTCAAGTATTGCCTTTGTTGCCGCCTTGACCACTTCATACAAAAATTGGACTTGTACACTCAGAACTTTTGTCATTGTAAATGACATTGCAACTTGGGAAGTGGCCTGCACTTATAGGAAAAAAGCCTATTCAGAAAGTTTTCCATGGTTTCCCAACATGCAGTTCGGGATGGACTTTCCTGTGACTTAGAAAATGCAATGTGAAGCGAGAGAGACTCAGGCGGCTGTGTCAAGGGGTGTGCTCGCTTGTATTCACCGACAACATCCATGTTTATGTCATGCATGTATTATCAAAGGTGCACTTTAGGAGAGACACAAACGAAAAAGGGCTGTAATCAGACGTGCAGATGCAAAAGAAGCTCAGGGCGTAGCTTTGGAAAACAGATGGTAACAAAATAATAAAGTATATAGAATGTTTTCCTTCTCATTTAGAGGCCCATTGTGCACTGTGCTGTCATTTACTGTGGCATTTTTAAATGTCACATGTCTTCCAGGCACAGGATGTGACTTGACAGTGTGGTAAGTGCAGCCTGATGCAGGTCGTCCCTGCAGCACAGGCCACTTCGCATTTCCCAGCAATAGAAAATAATTAAGCCTCACCGATGGACTTTCAGTTTGGGCATTTACAAAGAAAATGGAACCTTGAAGTTTTGGCACAATGTCTGTTTTTTTTTTTGTTTTGTTTTTTTTAACCCCCAGTGGCTTTTTTGAATTGACGTCATTGTGCAAATGTATGACAACCATTTGATGGATGGCTCTAAAAATAACTTGCATTCATCCAGCCAAGGAGGCATTCTTTTGCGGTCTTATAAGGGCTTTTTGTTTGCGTGTGTCAAAGTCCCAGGCATGGCGCTGGGTTTGAGTCTAATCTCTCACTAAACAACCTGTGTTCTGTCAGTTCTCTGGTTGGCACGCAGCGCCCCTGCACTCCATGATGCGCTGTAATTGACATTTCAGAAGTGAGCACCACTAGCAATACTTTGAAGCTTTGTTGGAATTTAAAGAAACTATTTATAAACTTTAAAAAAAACAACAACAACAACAAAAACAAAGTGTTAGTGCAACTGCTTTCTTCCACTGTAATTCATAAACACATGACATAATGCAAGCTTGCAGGCATGCCTTACGCCCTGTGCACTTTGTGTGATCTGTGTACCACTCCACTTTTACAGGCGACATAAAGTAATTAGCAGCAGTAGTTATCACATCAATCACCCATCAAATGAGTTTAATGATTAGATTGCTGTTCTCACTTACTGCAGACCGTTAAAAAGGGGAGGGGGGGGGGAGAGAGAGAAGTGCATCGCCTTGCATAAAATTGCTCATGATTTTAAAGGACTTAAATAAGAAACGTGACGTGAACGTGTAATTTCTTCTTCTTCTTTTTTTATGCTTCTCTTGCTGGTCACAACATTCGCAATGACACTGCTGTATTGTGTGTGAGAGTGTGCGTGTGTGTGGGAGTGTCCTCGGATACATACGTGCCAAGACCAATGAGAGGAAGTTAGTATCACGTTGTCTTTGAGTGAGTGAGCAAAAAAGTTGACCACGTCCTCTCCGAGCGTGTGGGAAAATCACTCTGACACGTCAGGAGAGGGAAACACAATTTGTTGTCATCCTTTATATTCAGTGACATCAGCTCGTGTCATTTGATTCTCCTGTATTGTGTATTCCTTTTAATTAATTTTCAGTTCCCATTTAAGTCATTTATTTCACTCTTGAGACATTACTCACACACACAACATTGCTGTCTACAAGCGTTTCCTTCTTATGGTATGACGTATGTATCGGTCATATAACATTTTCCATCCAATCACGAGAAGCTAACACACCCTGTTAATTAGAGGTGCTTTTGTTAGGGGTTTTGTTGGCCCCATATTAGCAAACAAAACAAACAAACCGAGGAGCTCAATCCAACCTCACATGAATATCAGTTTCAATCATGCAACTCAAGCGATAAATACGGTTGCACTTCTGCCATTCTGCTGTTGTCTGGCGCCCTCAAGTGTCAGAAATGCATATCTATAGCCGTGCTGCTCAAAATAAAGTCACAGCCACATCGTTGTGCCTTTTTATGTCATAAATCAAGTCCTAAATCATGATCACGTCAACTTTTACCATTAAAAATAATCAATTATTGAATCAATGTAATTCCCCCCCGCTTGCATCTAAAAAAACACTACTGTGCCTTCAATTCTATTTGCTTTTAGTCTATAACATTTGGTTTAATGCAGTTTATTTTTCATGTCCCGTAACAACGGAAACCTTAGTGTCAAAACACCAAATTTGTCGAAGGCTACAACGAAGGTAGCCACTGTTAGCTGGGCTTATGTCAATATGTGCTGTCTTCTTCCCGGGTTGTTTTCATCTATCTATTTTTAATAAACACGCGCTAACCTCCAGTACAACGAAGTGGTACTGCGAGATCCGCTTCGGCACCGTAAATGAAGCAACAGCGTGTGTGAGGCTGGGCTGAGGAAGCCATGTGTACAGCTGTTGCTGGGAGCTCCGGCCAATCAGAGCCGCTGCTCTCCGTACAAGTACTTTGGGGGGCTGGAGAGCAATGACGTCATGCAGAGAGCCTCGTCCTGTCATGTGCCAAAACAAAGAACGGACATACCAGTTGATCGGTGCTGCTGCGAGCAGCATTTGACTAACGAGTCGTCTGCACAGCTCGAGATCACATTAGCCGTATAACATCCAGAGAGGCCGTCCAGGTGTCATGTCCAGATCCGCATGTGTGCCCAAGATACGAGCTGACCTCCCGGGAGCGCGCTTGACCATAGCGGAAATGCACAGTCTGTGGCAATGTCGCGGGTTGCATGGAGTGAAAAGGGGTTTGTTTCATCATCGTTATGTGTAAAGAATGGTGAATAATAATACCATACCATATCTTTTGGCATGCTTTTCAAAATATGGTAAAATAAAATGAAACATTTACCATGATTCTTTGACCTTTTTGATATTTGGACGTCTGTGTTTAACTCCAGAGTTTATCTCCTTGGAATTTCAAGATTAAAGCAAAAAAGGATTGTCCCTCATTTGCTATTAAAATCACTTGAAGGTCACTCAACGCCTGGGTTCCTTGGCCATAGTCCAGGCCTGGGCCTTCAGAGAAAAGAGAACTAGACAATGAATGCAAAAAGTTTAAAGCATAAAAAAGTTGTTAAGAGCTGAATAGATGTATAAGATGTAGAAAAATTAAGGAATCAATTGTGGGAAAGCAAAGGACTGAAAATAGCAGCAATGCACTACTTTGACATTGTGGCTTCTGTTAAACCTCAGCACATGACAAGTTCCAAGCGTAAAAGTTTAGAGTGTCACGTGACATTTTTGGTCATTTGAGGTTTCCCAAGAAAATTGCATCCAAAATAGATAAGAAATCTGATTAACTACTGGGTTTGCAACAAATTATTTAGTTGCAAACCCAGAGATATAATGCTAACATTATGGCTATTGACAACAGGGCAACACCAACATGTCTTGGCGCTGCTGGCCTCACCTTGCAAACAAGAAGTCTGGCTACTGAAGCCTCAGTTTTAACAAGAAGGTTCAACAGAGTGCAAAATATTTTCATCCATCCATCCATTGTCTAAACCCGCTTCCTCCTGCACTCAGGGTCGTGGGGGTCTGCTGGAGCCTCTCCCAGCTGTCTTGGTGTGAAGGCAGGGTCACACCCTGGACAAGTCGCCAGTTCATTGCAGGGTCACATTGAAAGGCAAATAAACATACACCCTAGAGTTACCAATTCACCTCATATGCATGTTTTTGGACTCTGGAAGGAGTTCGGAGAACCCAGACACAGGGAGAACATGCACCACAGAAAGAAAGAAAAAAAAAATCGAGATATCACGATTGTCTGTTTTGCACACCTAAGATCCGGAATGTGCGCGCTCCCGAAAAGAGGCGGAGTCTAGTCGGTGAAGGGCGGAGTGGGAAGGTGGGGGAGACGGGGGGCGCCGAACTCGCCGTAACACTCGCTCGCTCCCCCCCGGTGCGTGCAGCGGAGACTGGGAGGGGCGTCGGTCTGTCCATCCGGACAATGGCGGACGGGGAGGACACCGTGTCGCGGAGCGGGACGGCGGTGATGGGGGCTTAGCGGAGCGACGCGTCGGCGAGGCGTTGACATTTTCTCTGTGTAGCTTGGTACCGAGCAGCCGCGCCATGGATCCAGAGAAAACGCTGACGTTCTGCCTGGGGCTGAAGGCAGAGGAGGTGAGACCATGCAACAGCCTCCCCTTCGCTTTCCAACAGCTGGCTCGTGCTCTGCAGCGGCGCTCTCTCTCTCTCTCTCTCTCTCTCTCTCTCTCTCTCTCTCTCTCTCTCTCTCTCTCTCTCTCTCTCTCTCTCACACACACACACACACACACACACACACACACACACACACACACACACACACAAAACACGCTGCCCTCCCGTTTGTTTGTGTTGTTGACAAACAGTGGTTCCTCTGCCCTATTTTGCTCGCGCCACCGCGCAACATGTGTATTGTTGCAGCGACTGCGCAGAAAGCGCGGATGCGTTTTTGCTGCGCCGCCGCCGCTGCAGATGTGTTGCGCTGAAAGTCGGACAGGTGTTCGTGGCTGCGATCAGCTCAACACCGCAGCGTGTGCGGGGCCTTCGTCCGCATTTCTGTTGTGGAAGAACGAGCAGATGTTGTAAAATTGTCGGTAGACGAGAATGCCCCCCCCCCCTTGCACTATCAAATGAATTAAATAAGTCATATCGGATGATATTTGGTTATTATTATTATTTTTAGAAGTAGCGTGCAACTTGCTGATCGGTGATTCTGAAAAGCCGCAGGTCACAACATCTTGTCTCCAGCTTCTAAGTCAAGATAGTCTGACGGGGGAAGCAATTATTATTATTATTATTATTATTATTATTATTATTATTATTAGTTATTACATGAGATTAATACCAACAATCGTTTGTAGATTCTCATTGGCTTGAAAGCATCTGTGCCAGTGAGAATGCTGTTTGCTTAATCAACTGTAGTTCTTTGCCCCTAATATCACTGTAAATACTGTGTCACCATGGTAACATCAAGCACTGGCTTGCAGCAACTTACCAGCTCTTTTGAAAACTTTAAAATTGACCAAGGAGACTCATGTTTTTCACCGTCTCACCACTATCTCGGCCACAGGAAGATGAAACAGTCATCTTAAGTGTTAATTTTGTGTCACATAAGATTTCCAGTTTTCTTGAAAATATCTAAAAGCTTTTGTCCTTCCAATGTCCTCTACTTCTCGGTCAGCACTCATGCCAATTTTAAGCTCCAGCTCTCTTGAGCAGCGCTCAGTTTTGCCACTCACTCCTTCCACGTCCTGTTGCCACTCAGTGGTTGAGGCGTGTGGGGTGTGTGTAAAATATATCAGCTGCGGTGCTGCTGCTGAGCATCCTTGAGCTGCCGGCACTGGAGATCATTTGCGGTCAATCTGTGGTCTCTGGGGAAGTCTGAATAATCTGTCCTCACAGCCGTGTGCACGTAGCCGGTGCCATGTGGTGGGCTCACCGCAGGAACTCAAGTACACACATCATTGGCGTCTGAACACTTCCCTTCTTCAAAGGCCCCCCACGTCTGAACTCTGTGGATACTTTGAATCACCTGTGGTTATATTTGACAGCGCGGTCGGCAGCTCGGTGGGCTTTGAATTAGCGTATTCGTGAAAAGGACCACGCATTTCAGGAGCAAAACCATAGCATGGGTGTTTTTGGTAATCAAAGTGAAATCACTATGCCTCACTTGCTCTTCTCTGCCTGACAGTTAAATTGGAATGTTAGGTGGTCTTGTAGAAATAGTATAAAAGTGGTAGTTGTATCGAAAATCTTAAAGGTCACACATTTTTCCAGTGTCTTTTTTTCATACATATTTTTAGCAACAACCAGCCTTGCCTACCAGTAAACTGCCTAGGATTGACAAAAGTCAATAATTTGCTCTGCTTTTCAAAAAGTAGCTCAAACGCACAATCCTGGCAATTAGCCAGCCTCTGACACTGACACGCACAGGTTAGTGACAATACATGCATCTCCATGTTTGCTTCCTTGCTTTTTTCTCACCTTCTAAACTTGCAAAGGTCCACTGGTTTCACTGAGTCTGGGATGAAAATGAATAATGAAAAGCAGGTGTTGTTTAGGACCCCAGTTAAGTATCCCAATGTTTGTATTTAGTGATGTACTATATCAGAACTAAAAACACAGTACTCTAGCCTGCCAGTGATAACCATGTCTATGTGGTCACGTGTTGCAGCCACGCAAATCTTGGCTCATCATCCCTTATGTACCAAGGCTACACTCAGGAGCTTGCTTGTTCCATACTATGAAATAATGATTTGTAATTATGTAACATTACGACACATGAAGCATAGACAAGGATGCTACAAGGTTTTAGGTGATTTCTAAGAAATCATCATCGCTATTCACACAGAGTCCGCCGTGATCAGACGTCTGCTTCTTCTCAACAAACGATGAGGGTATACCCACTAGACATGCGTTTTTGAAACACAAGGTTTGCGGAATTACATTGAAATCAATGTTCGTCAATCAGTTCCCTGATCCTTGCATCTCCTGTAAGAGCCATCAGTAATGGCTCACGCTGGAAAATAGTCTCTCCATTAACACAAAATCATAATTTTCATCCATGTTCAAAGATATACTCGGTCTTTTTGTCTGGAGTTCATTTAAGAGTGTGCAATGAGTGAGCTGCTCAGTTTTTAATCATTGTGTCGTTATTGTCTTTTACCAGATGACCATTTCCCTGCATGGCCTGGATAGGACTGAAGCTGCCACGGTAAGAGGCTCGAACCTCAGCAACAGATATTTCATAATGTTTAATAGTAAAAGCACTGTCCATTAGGAAACACACTTTCTGCAGTAACACGGTTTACGCTTCAGAATTTCATTTCAATACAAAATAATTGTCATTTTATTTTTGTTTTTTTGGTGCTGTGTGTTGTTCAAAAGTACATTTCAAGGGTTCAATGGCTTGCATCTGTTTTCACGGAGCTTTGCTGTAGACAATAAGACGGATTTTTAATTCCCAGGCCTGTCTTTTGTTTTCCATTTAGGTGGCTGTTTCTCAGGAGGCTGACACGCCCACGGTAAAGAAGGTGTGAGATCCCCCCCCCCCTGTTTAGCTGTGAAGTTGCCATCTGAAAATAGAGTAAACATGTAACTCATAAAATCTGCAAATCCAATTCACGACAAGAAGCCATGCAAAATCATGTGTCTTAATGGCGTCTTTTGGTAATGTGATGACTGCTTGTCATTTTCCCAGAGAGGACTTAAGTTGAAATTAATTCCAAACCCATTAACTGTTCATGTGATTTCTAACTGCAATTTTTCTTTAGCTCAACAAGATTCCTCTTTTGGCTTAACCGCTATCACAAAACCTAAGAATGGGTATTTGTTTATGTGATTTCAGGCTCTTTAAGTATAATTTCACATTCAGATTATTTAGACAGGTTGTAATATATGAAAAATTCCCAGTCGTTCTACTGTTTATGTCGTTCTACCCACTACAGATAGCGGTGTTTTGAGCCCGATAGCATTGTAATAGCGTATTTTGTCCACTAGATGGCGAAGAGCAACGCCGGACCCGGTAGCATTTCCGTTGCCAGTCCCCAGTACTGTCCTGGTGTGAATAACGGTCCTGGCTACCTGTGCGAAACGGGCCACTGCTGCGGAGAGACAGACTGCTGCACATACTACTATGAACTCTGGTGTGAGTCACCTGACCCTCTCCACCGCCGTCATGTCAAAGAGTCCGCAGGCTGAGCTGCAGCTTGCATCACAACAGTTTTCACCGAGTACAGAAACCTGTGATGATTCACTTTCCATTACATTTTTTTTTTCAACTTGCCTTTTGGCCAGTGTTGTTTATGATCGGGAATATAATGAGTAACAAACACAAGGGAAGTTGTTAATTCCATCTGACTGAAATAATTTTATAATGGTCAGAAACAGCAGGCCTTTAATCCCTGAAAAAATATGACGTAAATAATCTTTCTATGACAATAATCAAAGCATTTTTTTACGATCCCTATACAGTTAGTACACTCTATCCATGTCTGTCCTCATGACAATGAACCCTGTGTTCTGTGTGTGGCCACTTCCTGTTTACTTTGCAGGGTTCTGGATGCTGTGGATGCTGCTGATCATCTTCTGCTGCTTCTGCGTTTTCCGCCATCGCCGCATCAAGCTGAGGACACAGCAGGAGCAGAGACAGAGGGAGATCAATCTGATTGCCTACAACGAGGCCTGCACCTACCCATCCTCCATGCTGGACCTCAGTATGTCTGTTCAAACTCTCTGTCTGTTAGCGCTGCAAAATCTCGGCTCGCAATTTTTCTCATGGGGGTCCAGGCACACCTCTTTGGCTCCTGTAGTTCAATTCATGTGACAAGTGTGAATATGCAAGATGAGATGTATAAGTAACCAACTTTGGGGGCTGCTGTCAGTGTTACACTGGAGAGAGATAGCAAGTTGGTTGTTGTCATCGTGTTAAGAGTAAATAACAAACACACACATCATAATAACATTTAATCCGTTGTCCATTGATGTGCTGTACACCAGTGCAGAGACACGCCCACCTATGGCCAACATAAATGAATTTGGCATTATTATACACACACACACACACACACACACACACACACACACACACACACAAGAGGCTGACTGGCAACTCTTAATTGTCCATGGTCTTACCATCCAGACAGCTGGGATAGGCTGGGATAGAAGAGGAATAGATGGTGAATAAAATCTATTCCCTCTTTGTCTGTCCATGTCACTCTAATGTCCCATTGCATAATAAAATGTTTGTGGATGTAATGGATCTTGTGGATGACAGTACGAGGGTTTTCCTTCTTTGGATCTACTGGCACTCTGCAGAGCAACTAGGGCCATCCTGCCACCTACTGGACTGTGTAGACACATACACAGGTCTGCCCTTGCACGGAATGATGTTATGCATTGCTGACACAGTAGCAGAGCCAGAACATGAAGAATGCAGAAAAATCTGGATCGGTCTGATGATTATTTTTCTTGCTGAGACGAGATGAGATGTGAAAATGATGTGGTAGAAAAATATTTTTAATAAGGAACACTGTGAATAAGCCTGTAGATTAGAGCACATGATGATGATGATGATGATGATGATGATGATACCTTTTCAACAAATGGTCTATATAGACCCTAATATAGACTGCCAGCCCATATCTGATTTTTGGTCCATCCAGATTGAAACCGGATGGCTCTTTTGAAGTCTGAACATTGGCCAATCAGATGAAATCCAATTTTTTGCAAAACGGATTGAAACTAGTTTCAAATCGCATTTGGACAGATGCGTCTCAGTCTGAACAGCTCCAAACACACTGATCGGTTCTGACTGTCCGTGACGTCACTCTACACAACGTAAGAGCCAATTCACCAGACCAACGGGCGCCATTCGAGGTGCGTAGCAGTAACGTAATGGAGCAGACAGAAGAAGTAGGAAACAGCAGTCGCTGGACAGTGGAGGAAACTCAATGCCTCATCAGTGTGTGGGGAGATACTGTAGCTCCATTCAAGCCAAGCTCCAGGATATGTATCGCAACAAGTGCCGCTGTCACAATTATATGACGTCACACACTACACGCGACGCACGACACCTCCGCTCCGACGTCGCTGCTACAGCAACCTGTCAGATGGGTCAATAATGTGGCCCAGTCTGAACAGAGCCCGATCCCATTTGGACACTTGCTAAAGACAGTGTGGACAGTCAGCCCTAAAAATTGGATTTCAGAAGGAATCTGATTTGAATCAGATTCGCCCGCAGTCTGAACGCTGCCTATGATCACTGCCATTATTCAACTCATACTACTGACTCTTTATTATGTCTTTTAAAAAAAAGTTAGTCTTGCCTTGTCCATGTTTCTAACATCCTTACATCCCACTTCATTCCATTATTATCTAACAGTCGCTCCCATGAACACTGTTGCTTTCCTTCACCCAGGCTTTCTGGCTTCCTTCAAGCTGCCCTCCTACGAGGAGGTGGCCGCGCAGCCCACCACCCCTCCGCCGCCCTACAGTTCCGTCTTTGCCCTGCAGGGGAGCGCGCTGGGGGGCCCGAGCGTCGCCTACCCCCACCACCACCTCCACCGCCACCCCTGCCCGCCCTACCTCGGCCCGGCGCCGGGCCGCAGCGCCCTCACCTCCTCTCAGAGCTCCGACTACACCAGCTGCTCCTGCGAGTCATGCTCCCTCACCTCCCCCTGCAGCACCTCCTTCTCCGTGCAGGTGACAGATGACATGTACGACAGCAGCCGCGTGTCCACGCCCAGCGAGGCCGGGCCGGCCTTCGCGCTCGCCCCGTCCTCCCCGGTGCCCCCGGACGTGGTGCCCGCGGTGGCGCCGGATGTCGTCCCCGTACAGAGACGGCCCTCCTACGGCAGCGACTGGCTCCCGGCATTGGCTCCGCCCCTCTCCCTGTCCCGCCCCCCACGCCTCTCTCGCCTCCCTCTCTCCCCCCTCAACCTGCTGTCCTCCCTCCCTCCAGGCCAAGCCCACGTCCTCACAGACCCGCTCGGCGTTGCTGCTGCCGCCCCTCGGAGGGGGACGGAGCAAGGGTGCTCAGCCCGGCACCCTCTGTTCCCCCCGAGCGCGGCGGCCGCGTTGGGCAAACAGGAGCAGAAACAGGTGAGGGAGGAGGAGGTGGAGGAGGACGAGGAGGACGAGGACGAGGACCACTTCCGACACAGGCGCCTGACGGGCGACTCGGGCATCGAGGTGTGCCGCTGCCGCGTGAAGAGGGAGGAGCCGGAGGAGGAGGAGCTGCGGAGGGGCAAAGGGGCGGCGCCGAGAGAGGCGGAGGGGCCGGACTTGCTGCACGACAGCGTGGACTGCTCCCTCCGAGCTGCTCGCTCGCCGCTCCCGGACGACTGCGGAGGGCAGCACCGCCGCCTCCACCCGTCCTCCTCCGACACTGTCGTCGTCCAGAAGGCAGCCGAGGCCATCATCACCGTGGACTCGCTGTAGGAGGATGGCAACCTGGTGGAACCGAGGGACGTGCAGTGAGGTGTCGGTGCTGGGGGAGAGGGGATGGGGTGTTTATGGTGGGTCTCAGCCTGGAGGTGAAAAGCTGAATCACCGGTGACAAAGTCGCAATGAGTCATGAGCCCTTTCCCTCTTCGCGCTCTCTGTCGGCGCTCAACTCGTTTAAAATCCGACGCCTGATAGTCTCATCTTACTGATTTATTTGTCGTTCAGGCAAATCAGAATTTCTCGATCAGTGCCAGTCATGATGCTGATCAAGATTCTGTATTCCTGCTTTCAGTTTTTGCTCAATCCAGTCAAATTTACCTCTATCGACCAATCTTTGTTACTCTCCATCTCAATGCCATCTATTTTTTCTTCAAATCCTTCATAGAAAGTGGTTTCCGACCTGGAGCTCAGATCCTGCCAAAGGGGTCACCATGTAAATCAGAGGAGTCCTTGTAATATCTAATGTATAAATGTATGTATACGTATATATTTATATGTCCCATCTGAAATTTGACACATTATGGCTCAAATGTTTAATACGGCTCCCCAGGAAGCCGTGTGAGGTGATAGATCTCGTCTCGAGAAAAAATTACCACATCCGATGTCGCAAGAGATTTCTTTTTTTTTTTTGTCTTTTGACAGAGTCACAACGCAAAAACGTTGGGAACCACTTCCTGTAGAAGGATATTCTAGCTGACACAACCAAGACTATAAAAATGAGCAAGACTGTTCAATTAGCTGACAACTTATTGAATTTGAAACATGTACATATATACGCATAAATATATATAAATAGATCTTGTAACAGTATACTGCATGTATACAAGCTGAATCAACGGACACTTCAAAAGAGCAGCTCTGACAAACTTTTGAGATTGTTTTACCTTTCTATTCTCTGAAAAGGTTCACAGCCGCTGAGCCTGTGAGGTTCGGCTTAACTGGACCGAAGTGGAGTGTGTCTAGTCTTTCACCAGCCTCCCGCTCTCCTGTGTGTCCTGAACATGAGGGAGGAGGGAGTCTGTGGCTGGTGTAGGCGGGTGCGTTTTATATATCGTGTCTTACGTTTCCATCCCCTTAAATGACAAAAGGGGTGAAAACACCGGTTGAAATGTGTGGGTGGAAAAGCTTTATAGTGGTACTATAATTACACATTGTTGTCCGAGACTGTTACATAATATTACTGTTTTCATCGAGCGACTGCTTGGATGGAACGTGTTCCAGCCTGCCACTGGTCTTCTGTCACCCCCAGGGCATCTTGAATTGGACTCCTCCGAGGGCAAACTGTCGAGTTGAGCGGCAGAAAGTTTAAGCCCCAACGTTGTTGGTAGTAATGAATGTAAAAACAAATAAAAAAAGAAGGTTCTGTAAATGCATAACCATCAAATTCTATATTTAAATTGTTTACAGAGATGTTTTTATTATGGCTTTGATCCTCCAAAATTGCAGCCACGTGCAAGCTTTTTAAGGCGACGCGCTGGAGACAAAGTGCCCATCGTAGCGTCCATCTTGAGGTTTTTTTTTTAAGAAATGGAATAATGTGTTTTTTTTTCATTGCTCTGCCTACAGATGGGGCCATCTGTGATAGCTGGAGCGCGTGTTTATGCTTCACAGGGCTTTGCCTCAGAGGCCTGGGTGCGCCGATTGGTGCTCTCTAGTTTTGAGCAGCAAGAGCAACATGTGTATTGAACAATATTGAGAAAGAATGTCATATATTTTACATGTTTATTTTTGCTCTCCTGCATGGAGGATTATCACTCTTATGCATTGAACGCAGGCCACTTTGCCCAATGGCGACACTTTTAACCCATTTAAAATCATGGTCGCCAAAAGCATTCTTTGGTTTAGCTTTATTTGCCGCAGACAAATCACTTGCAATCTGTGTGTTCTTGCAGGTGCTTTGGCATCCTGTGTCTATTTCGGTCCTGTGCTCTTGTGACAGCTGTGTCTCAGAGGTGGCTGATCCTCTGACTGAGACTGTTTGGACTCTCAACATATCAACGCAAAAAACTTTTTTTTTTATGGTTGCCAGAGGTCTTTTAGTTGAGGGGAAAACTTTTTAACCATTGTTTCGGCTTAACTTTGTTTAACATTCTGGGGATATAATTTTTTTTTAAAAGACGCTGTTAGGCATTCTAGACTTAACTGCTGCTAAGCATGCGTGTGTGTGTGTGTGCGTGCGTGTGTGTGTGTGTGTGTGTGTGTGTGTGTGTGTGTGTGTGTGTGTGTGTAGCTGCACGGGTGGGCTAAGGTTTTATCGCAGTGCTTAACAGTCTCTTTTTTTCCAAGATATACACAGTATGTAGTACATGTGTAAATTGCAAAAATAGTATTTAGCAATAGTATTCACACTCTTTTCTTACACTAGTTGACGCTGGCTGGTAGGAAATTAACTATTGTGAACAATTACATTTACCTCTTTGTAATGGTCTGTGGGCTGTGCCGGGTGGAGGCCCTTGATTGTACATAATTGTGCATTTGAAATGCCTTTGGCTTAAGGCTTCTCCCAAGTGCAGACTTGGTTCAAAGAGAGATTAGACACATCTGGCTCCAGTTTGAGCCTCTTGTGTTTTACTCACAGAGCTCAGCATCTGTGTTTGTGTAGGTATAAAATATCCGACAACACGTGCTGCTGTTGGCCTTTACGTCTTTGTTTTTTTTCCAGATTCCGTCAAGACTCTTCTGTCCCCTCGGTTGACAATGAAAGACATGATGTGCTGCTATGTATAATTTCCGTTTGCAAATTCACAACTGCAACAAGAATGGCAGCTGGAAATAATATATGGCCTTGAACCAAAATGTAAATGTCTCATTGTATATCTATAATGATACTTGTTTTTTTTTTAAATATGTATAATTATTTATTGTGTTGGCCCTGAATCACATGGCAAATGGCTCCTTAAAACAAGTGAGTTGTGTGATTTTAGGAAAATGGAAAGTGAATCTGACGTTATATTTTCTTGTGATGACATGTAGAGAGGTCTGTTAACGCACAAAAAAACAAGCATTCAATTAATTATGAAAGCTTATCAAAGCTGTTTGCTCGGAGAAGAAAGAACATTTATTTGCTCTGAGTTTTACAGACGTGCTGTGTATTTTTCGTAACACTTGATTTTCTTGTAGCCATGAAGGTCTGAAATCAGATCATGTTCAAATTTTATTTCAAGATGTACATATATTGCACTCTAAATCTTTGTGTTAGACTGTATTTCTGATAAACTGTCACACTCAACTGTAGGAAATATTGTAAGTGGGTATTAGACAATTAGACAAGACGCATTAGTTTTTGTCGAATATTTCTCGATCCAGACAGGTCAAAGTTCTTGAAGCGATGTTAAATGACCTTCAGTGCTTTATGATGATGAAGATTTTATTTTTAGGAGCTTGCCCAGACATGATTATAATAAGCAGATACACAAATGGACCAGACGTATCCCCCTTTGTCTATTGAAACCAAACTTGCCCCGGGCTCAGTAAACACAGAACTAGTGAGATTTTATTTTTTGCCTTGTCAGCAGCTAGCATGTACACACAGAATGTCCAAACTTGACCCTCATTGCCACCGATGGCCAGGGCCTGATATAAGACTGTTACCTCGCTGAGTTTTGACTGAAAAGGACTGTTTACTTCTCTCCTTATCCAGATAGTAGTTATTCTATATTTGTACTGAATTTATTTTGCATTTTCAAGCATGAAAGGGTTTTAAAAAAAATGCTCACAAAGCCCATCCTGGTACTTGTTCACCAAGAAAAACAAGACTAAAGAAAAAAAAAAAGACCCTGTAAATGCAGGATGAATCAAGACTGTTTGCCTCCCGAAAAAACAAAAGTTGATATCCTTTGACTCCTGCAGCTAGCAAAAAGCAGGTTATACAGAAGAACTTATATGTGATTGTATTTAGTATACTTCAGATTAATATAATTGCAAAATGTTGTTGTTCTTTAAGGGTATCATGGTGCAATTCTACCTGCAGCTCTTCAGTGTGTCGTACGCATGTGTGAGAGTTACTGTCAGCTGTATTTCTTGTGATGTTTAAATCATAGCCGCTTTTAATGAAGCCAAAGTCAATTGTGGTTGGTATTTGTTAACATATTTGTCAATATGAATATCCAAACATTTTTATGTATTTTGTATATTGGTGCATAGCATAGAGATTTCTGATGGAGGCGCTGATGTAAAATCCAAACGACGATGTGCTTTAACATTTTTCTGTAATTTTTCTTAGTTTTGTTTTTGTGGCTCATATTCAGGTGCTTTTCACTAGAAAGTGCAGTTGTAATTACATATATATTTTTTGACCCTAAGTTTCTTTTTAAACTAATGCTCATTGAGATTCTACTGTGTTGGACATCTGTGCTACTTTGATGCAACATAAACTGTGGATTTTGTGTCAAAAATAAATGCTGACGAGTGCTACCCAAAATGAATGCGTGTGCTTCTGTACTCAATACATGTTTCTAATAAAACAACACTGGAATCTTAAAGGTTTTAGGCCACAGTTAGGCGGGCTTCCTTTAAGAAATGGTGGTGCAAGATGGCAGCTATGTGGGAGCAAGACCTTTATTGCTCTATGTTGTTATATATATGAGAACCATGCTAAGGAGCGGGGTGGTGGGGGGTGAACTCAACAATCTCATTGCTAATCCAATTCTTCATTCATCTGCCAAAGGACATAAGGTCCAGATCTTTCAAATAAACATCATGTGATTGCAGGCGAGTACAAAGTTGGCTCATTCTGCTTCATACATACATAACGACTGGCTGACTTGGCAGCACTTAGCACCATCTGATGGCACCGAGTGGGATGACAAAAACACTTCAACATGTTCCGTTCCGCTTCGAATCAAGTCCTTTAAATGTGGACCATATTTGCCACGATCAGATTAAGGGCACGACAGGGAGTGGTCGAAGATAAACTCTGAAATTACACACAGACGTCCCAAACAGACTGTAATTAATACATGTGCCATACTTTATTAATAAAAAAAAAAAAAATTGAAAGCTCCTACGCTCCAAAATAAAACTAATTTTGATTTACAGTTTGTAGGAATGTAAATGGAGAAGTTCAGAGGAGGTCCGTTTTTAGTGTGTGTGTGTGTGTGTGTGTGTGTGTGTGTGTGTGTGTGTGTGTGTGTGTGTGTGTGTGTGTGTGTGTATTCAATATTAAAAGTGGACGAGTTCATCCCTCCGCGTGATTGGCCAGAGCAGACAGCACCCACCCCCTTCCCTGGCCACTCCCCATGCGCGTCCTCGCCCATGTGACCCCGCTCGGATCACAGTGCGAAGTTAAAAACACTTTGCCTCTGACTCGTTTGAAATGCTCGTCCACTAGCAAGCCTCGCGTTGTTTGTTTTACTCTTCTCTTTACAAGAGGAGAGTGCAGAACCTGCACGCCTATCCTATCATCTCGAAAACGTTAGTCTCGTTGCAATTTAATTTGTCCCCCCCTCTCTGCAAATAATATCGTGCAACGCGGAAAGAGAGAGAGAGAGAGAGAGAAAAAAAATCAGGAGCCAGGACTCCACGTTCCTTCTCCATCACCATCCAATTCTACTTCACACTAGTTGACATTAAGTTGCTTGCTTTACGTGTTTTTAGCAAGTAGATTTTTTCTTGTTTGTTTTTTTTGTTGTTGTTGTTGGCCAGCGGGAGGAGGAGCAGCAGCCCACCGAGAGGATTTTTTTAACCGAGCACATTGGGTGAGCGACATGGCGACTGAAGTTGATGCGTGGTCCTCCGTTCCCCAAGTCGACGGTGAGTACGCGAACGCAGCACGTCGTGTTGTTTTTCCTTTACTGCCGTGTGTGTATGTGTCGCCGTCGTTGTCATTGTTGTGAAGCATGTGCGAGCTGCCAGTGGGGCCCTGCTGGCTGTGCTCTGGCAGCTCCCCATTGTCTCTGCATGCATCGGAAGGGCTGCAGCAGCAGGCAGGCAGGACTAGCCACTCCACCATGTGCTCCGCTCACACCAATAGCAAGCATTAGCATGGAGCAAAACACGTCGCGGCTAACGTCGTGTGTGTGTGTGTGTGTGTGTGTGTGTGTGTGTGTGTGTGTGTGTGTGTGTGTGTGTGTGTGTGTGTGTGTGTGTGTGTGTGTGTGTGCGCGCGCGCGCGCGTGTGTGCGTGTGCGTGTGTGTGTGTGCGTGTGTGTGTGTGTGTTGCGCGATGGCACGGGTGTTGTTGTTCAGCTCTTTACGTTTAACAGTTTTTCCGCGCTCGCTGATTGGTCGAGCCGAGGACGTCTACTTCCGCTTTGTCTGTCGAGTGCTGCTGCTCTTCTCGAGAGTGCTTGGCTCGATGCGGGCACGTTTTTCTGCTGCTTCCTGTCTTCCGAAGCTGCACTTGTGACACCATACGTTTTACTCGTATCTCTGTGTGTCACGGTAAACGATGACGTTTTATGCGCATCGCAAACGCAAGGGTAGGACGAAATAATCGACGGATAATCCGTTTCAAGTTATTTTTCTCAGTCCCGCATGCGTGATCGATGAGCCGAACAGAAATACTCGCTCGTGCTTTATCCCATCTCTTATTTAGGTTTTGGGCACACTGGTCTCTCTCTCTCCCTCTCTCTCTCTCCTTTCAGCCCTGCCATGACGTCGACATGTATAGCCCGAGTGTATGAGCCAATCGGCTGGTCTTACATAATCGACAGTGTATTTAAAGCTTATATAAGTAGGCTGGAGAAACACGAAAAACGACGACGCCGTGACAGATCTTCGTATGCCAGGCCGAGGACGCGGTTATTCACGGTCTAATGATAATATTGATGATGATGATAATAATAATAATAATAATAATAATAATAATAATAACGGGCCTCTCTGACGATCTCCGATTGATTTGTGTTTCCGGATCAAACACTCGCCGTCCCTGCGCCGTTTCGCCTGCAAGTTGTATCGGTGCATACACGGCACCACGTGTTGTGTTGCGTTGTGTTGTGGGGGTGTGACGCCTCAGTGCACAGATGGGCTTCTCTGCATGAACTTGACAGGCCTTCATTATTTCTCCGTTAAGAAGAGGCTCGCCGCACAGATAGAGTGGTGTCTGTGCCGGAGGTCACTCGCACTGTCAAAGACTCCCATTGTCTGTGATGAGGTTGGGGGGGGGGGGGGGGGGGGTCAGTCTGGACCCTTAACATATGCAAAACCACAGTGTTGATGTGTTTGAGATTATATCTTACACCCGTTAAGATTGAATAACAAAAACTCAGATTTGGCACCTGTGACACAACCGTAGGGTTTAATGGACTTTAATAGGTTTTCTGGATACTTCCTGGTCTGATAGGTAGGTAGATAGATAGATAGATAGATGGATACTTTATTCAACCCAGAGGGAAATTTAAGACACCCAGTGCCTTCCATACATGTATAACATGTATGGAAATAAAAAGGATGCTTAAATAATCGCAGGTACACCATTTTCCCTTCAGGCGTCACCACCACCGCTTGGTAAATGCATAAAATTGAAATATGTATGACCAAATGTCGCTACTTGGGATGTTGCATTGTATTGTAGCACAGTTTGACATCCAGGTTTACTTTTGGCATCACGAGGTCTGTAAAGCCAGCATAGAACCACACCTGCACGGGCATTGATGTAACTCCTTTGATAAATAGAGGAATTAAATGTATCCTGGAAGAAAGCCACTCGGAAATTACAGAGTACACGCTATGGACCTCTGGTGTACATGAACATGGACGACGCTCTCCCATTCAGTAGCATGATGGGATTAATGAAGAAAAAGAAAGAGAAATTAAGCATTTTCAGTGTGAGCACGCACAGACACGTAGTTGGTCTCTATATGCACTAATGTCTTCACTCCAGAAGAGGAAAATATGCTATGTTTTGTTTTGCAATTTGCACTACATAACCCATGCATAGTGAGGCTGTTGCCAGCTGTTATCTCGTTTTGTAAAATCAAAATGTAGTAGATTTATGATGAAGTTAACTGTCACTATTTGGCAGAGCCTCACATCCAGCCATATTTCCTCCTATTATGTGTGAAACACTGGGGGAAAGATGGTCAAGTCTGGTGCCAAAGCCACATCCAGGCTTTATGTGAAGTCTTGTAGCCACAACACAGAGCTGTACTGACTTTATTTGACTGGTCTTTGAAAGTGTTTACGGTTCCCAGATCTGGGGCGTCTAAAAACAAAAGCAACATGGAAGTAAAAACTTGTCATGGATCACACATGAAAGCTGAGGCCATTTTTCCTTTGGGGTTTTAAAGAAGTGAGAAGGTGAAAAATAATAGAAAAAGAGGGCCTTCAGAGGAAATGGCAGCTCATGTTTGCAATAACTATTTACTATACAAACTGTCTCAATGTGTAATCCGTAATTTGTCCACAAAAATATACACAATCAACACCCCACTTCTTCCTCAGGAAGAAACTGTGTCACCATTTTCACACTTTCTCTGTGTATTGAGCTGTCCATTGTGTAAACTATACAAACATGTCTGTACAGGTTAAAGTTTTACAGTGTGTCAGTAAGAAGGAAGGTGGAATTAAAAAAGAATCGGTGTTATCAGTCAATTGCCTGCTTTTCATGTCAAAGAAGAGGACGGCTGACCACCAACCAGTTGATCAGCTTGTCACATCAGCTGTTTCTCCACAGTCCCTGACTGACGACACCGGTGCTCCTGCTCGAAGGCAAAAGGTTGCGCAAATTCTCGCCTGACCGTTTTTTCCCTCGGGTGTACTATGCACAACGACGTACCAAAGTCACTCCCCTCTGACTGGAAGAAGAGGTTTGAATTGTGCTCTCACAGCATTTGAATAAGGAAACTGCGCTGCGTCAGGGGAAATGGTGTGATTGATTGATTATTTACCACTCTTGGCTGGAAATGATAACATGGCACCAAATGAAATGACAGTTAAACTCCCTCAGACACCAACTCCCTCCTCTTCACTGCGATAACAGTCTTATCACTTATCGCTGTGCAGAAGCTCGTCAGACATGAAACTCAGAGCACGTGGCTTTGCTTACCATTTCTACACGTCCTGGGAGAGAAATAATAACTGTCACTTAGTTAACCTTTAAAAAAAAAAAAAAAAAAAAAAGGTGGGCGCTACTTTAAGACCAACAGAAAGGACTATGATAATAATAATGTCGATAATGATAATAATAATGATAATGACTATGATGAATGACAAAACGGCAAGTTAATCGTCCGTCTACCACCTCCTGCTTCAAAGTATTGTTGTGTTGCCCTTTTTAAAATCCAGCAGCAGCCCTTCTGCGCTGAGAAGGATCAGCTCAGGCCGAGGCCACGCAGGGACTCACAAAGCGAGCAGCAGGGGGGCTCTGATTACACTAACAAAGGGGGGTTGTGATGACTTCATTCTCTGATCAGCAGGCCAGCACTTTGCATGTCTTCATTAGGCCAGTGGTTGTTTGTTGCCTCTGTAATTTAGAAAAAAACTAAGTATATGTGCAGTGATTTTAAGCATTTTTTTTTATTATTAAAATAATTTAATTTCAAACATTTCATTTGCAGAACGATGAGACACTTTTTCAAGTTGAAATTATTTTTTTTACAAAGTCGGGAAAAAAACCTTCAGACACCTCTCCTCCTCAAGAGTTGTACTAGTTAGTGCAACGCTGCCTTGTAGTCACGCTTTGCCTCCACTGCACAGTTGGACGTCGCTCGGCTCTTAGTCCGATAACGCAACTCGCACACGCGGAGACACAAACTCTGCTGCGTCGGCGTCGACCTGGCGCTCTGTGTCTGTGAGGAATGCGAAAGCTTTGCGCTCTCATTCACTCCCAAACACTCGTGCTGCGTGTGCACCTGAAGCTGCAGCGCTGCAGCGCTGCAGCGCCGGGTCGCCAGCTCAGCTCCCACCCGGGTCCCATGTCCTGCGCTTGGCCTGCACATTTCCCCATCCATCACGACAGTTGTGCGGGTTCGTGTTGTTGTGGAGAGGCCTTTGATCAGTTTGGGAGAGAATCTTTCAGGGAAGGTGTGACAATGACACAAAAAAACCTACTTTATTTTTATGATTATTACTATTGTTATTTTTAAACGCCAGCATGCTGAACAGGTTCTGCTTCTCGGAGTCGAGCGTAATCTCCGCCAAGGAAAACACACAAAGCTCGGCCTCCCTCGCTTTCGCAACTCTTGGCAAGAACCTCCAACTTTTTCTCCTTTAGAATTTTCCTTCCCGTTTGTGCGATTGGCCAGTCGTGTGCTTGGCCTGCAGCCATTGGTTGGGTCCAAATTTACTGCGTTGGCTGGTCGTGTGGCCTACTTGTGAGCAGCAGCAGCAGGAGGAGGAGGAGGAGATGTTGACACATGGTTGCTGTTTACACGTTTTAAAGGGTGTGGTGTTTTTTTTTTTGTAGTTTCTTTTGCACAGTAATTTAACAGCTCTAGTTGTTGCGCTTCTCTTGTCGCCAGCCGTCCAGGATGGAACCGGGCTGCTGAAGTCCGTCCGCTGAAGAAGGTTTCACGTTCTGACCGAGAAGTATGATAATTGCAACCGTTTGCGATGTTTTTTTGCACGGCGCGCTGCATTTTTGCGATTGCGAACCCGACTGTGGCTTGGACGTCCCTCCTCTGCCTCCTTCCTCGCAGAAAAAATTTCAGACCGTCCTGTAATCTATAGGTCCACAACTCCTCACCCTGATATGTCGGCCGTGTGCAAAGTATTCATTACAGCCCCAGATAGCCTCCTCCCTCCCCCATATCCCTACTGCTCTGGCTGCAGCCACCCGTCATGTGACCAGCGCGACCTCAACCATGCCATATGTAGTCAGGTCGACTCCCAGGGCCGCGGACGCTCGCGAGACCGCAGACTTTAAAAAAAAAAAAAAGAAATACTGGACTCAGCATTTCTGCAGCATGTGTTCCTCCTTGCCCTTTTGTCCCCTCCCCCGACTGTCCCACCACGCCTGCAGCAGCTCCGCTTTCAGGTGTTGTCATCGTCGTCGCCACGACAGAAGAGCTCTCTCAGATGTTTTTTTCTTCTTTCTTTTTTTTTTTCACTCGGCGTGCAGGGTTTTTTTTCTCTTTCTTTGGTTCTTGAAATAGGGTCGTAGCACTGCAGGGTCGTAAGCACGTTGACTCAGTGATTCACATGGTGACTTGTGCTGAAGCTGGTGAGTGGGAGTTTGTGTTGTCTTTCCAAGTGCTTGATGACCTTTGGCACGCTGGAACATGCAGTTTAAAAAAAACAAAAGAGAGAAAAAAAGTTCTGCCTGTGCAAGCAGCCGCAGTGCTGTGAATTCAGGGCTACTTCAACAGACATTTTAATGAACACCCCACCAAAAAAATACATTAAAGAAAACTCTTTTCTTACTTCAACCTTACAACTGTTCACTAGCTACCAACATCAACCACAAGTTCAGGCATGGGCAAACTAAGGCCCGGGGGGCCATATGCGGCCCGAACTTGAACATATTATACTAAGGAAGTCATGAAATGGCTGTTTTTCATCCATTTTATTTCAGTGTTTTAAGAGTCATTTCAATAAAGAGATGAGTACTGTGGGGGCTTCAAAGACACATTTTGTTCGAACTTTGCTTTTGTTCATTTTCAATTGACATTAAGGCATGTTTTCTACATATCCCTTGATATTTTCTGTCTCCTATGAGGTGGGTCACCGAAGCACTCCAAATTTTAGAACGCACTGTGGCCCACCAGCCAGAAAGTTTGCCACCAGCTTCTCCTCATGCAGTACCATTGCGCGCCTTTTCGTGCGGCTACCTAACTTGTCACCGTTCCGTCCGACCTCAGGGATGTCTGGCAACGAGAACAAGGGCGAGGCCAAGCATCCCTACAGCGGCGACGAGGACGACAACGAGGCGGAGATGAACGGCAACTGGACGCCTCAGGAGAAGGCGCTGCACGAGGCCCGGCTCAAAGCCAAAGCCAAGCGCCGGCAGCGCAAGTCCTCGTCCCGCAACTCCACCAGCGAGTCCTTCTCGGAGCCGGGCGACGTAGCGGCAGGCGACCCACACAGCCCCAAGGGCAAAGTCCACGCCAACGACCGCAAATCCAGGACGGGCAAAGGAAGGGGCCTGCCCAAAAAAGGTCTGTTTGGGTTCCACAGTGTAGCATGAAGCTATTTTTGTTGTTGTTGTTGTTGTTTTTCAGCTGTTGTAAGGTGAAAAGTGAATTGACGTAATTGGTAAAAGCTTTAGAGTGCAGCTTCAAGTGATGATTGCCGATAAATATATGGGTGAAAAAGATGGATTTTCTTTTTTTTATTTATTTGTTCATTTCAATGTAAAAACACATCTTCTGTGCCATTTCTACTTGGCGTGGCCAGGCGGGGCCGGAGGTAAAGGGGTCTGGGGCGCCGCTGGGATGGTTTACGAAGACGAGGAGCCTGACACACGGGATCCCAACTACGATGAAGTTGCTCAGGTGAGAGGGTGGTTAATGATTGATGTGGAAAAGTTGAGGCCACAAAATAGACATGTTGCTGCTCTGACAGGTTTTGACCCAGCTGCATCATGGCCTCGACCGCACGGTCACTGTGGCACTTGTGTGAGTCCAACTTGTATCTCTGCGGCTACTGTTTGTTCTGTTAAGGTTCTGTGTTATTTCACCGCATGCAAAGATTGAATATCCTTAAAAAGAAACACTCCGACTTCATCGTCTGATGAGAATTGAACCGGTTACCAAGAGGTTGTGGGCCAGTGTTCCTGCTACGCTGATTCCGCCAGCGCCACCGAGGCCTGTGTTTTGAAAAGGAAGTTGCTTTTGTCGAGTTAATCCTTCAAGTGTTTGGATAAACGGAGCCCCAGCGGTGCTCTTTAATCTGCCACACGGTGCCTCCACATCCGACCGAAGCCGATCACGCACGCACGCCGCCGTTGTGTGAAAGACATGTTTGGACATCTGCCCCGATCAAAGTTGTGGCGAGTCATGCAACGCCTTTTTATGTTGCGGGTCCAGCTGCCGCAACGCTCAACCCACAAAACATGAAGAGGTTTTTATGAGTCTTTGTTGCTGGAGAGGATGCTCCTCTACTCTGCTTTGTGCCGTGGTGCTAAAGCCCCCCAAAAAATCCACGTTGCATTAATATCCAAGAGCAAGGAAGTAGCACACAGAAATTTTGAGGACAGATCTCTGGTCGGTGGCATCCGTGTATTTGGCCAAGTCAAACCACACGTTCACGCTTCGGCCTGGTAGCCTTCATCAGATCATAAACGGAGGTTTTGGGGTTTTTAATCTGTCAACACCCTAAGAGAAGATGCCAAGAGAAAAAAACTTGTGGCACTCTTCTGAACTGCACATTATGCTGCACTCTTAACACTATTATTCTTAATGGCATATGGTCAACCCCCCCCCGCCCACGCACGCACCCTTTGTCCTCATGATTCCGAATTTTTCGGAAGTGCCTTTCTTTGAAAGCTTAACATGAGTTAACCAGAGCACATTGAAAACAGGCCTGCTCACACGATCCATCCAGATGTTCTCGCTCCCATCACAATCGTCGGTATTTTAATCTTTAACTTTGCTATCAGAACGACACCATCCGATGTGCACGTAGCTTGTTTGCCCGATGGGAACTGAGCTGCTGTCCGGTGTGCATTGATAATGCTCTGCGAGCAGCCCACAGTTTCCAACCTTGAGCACTGCTGGCGCAGTGCGCAGCAAGAACGAGGGCAGTGTGTTAACAGGGAAGTGGAACAGACGTGGCTCCAAGACTGACGCTGCTCTGTGAGTCAAACCGGTTGGAGTCTGATTCTCCTGGAGAGTTTAACCTGCTCCATTCTTTAGTTTTTCTTCTTCTCAGCCTCAAAGACTAAACATTTATCGTGGCTGTGAAGAGGCAAAATTATGAGTTGACTTCTCCTTCAACTTGTACAGTCAACAAACACTTCAGGTGTCATATGCAAAAACAGGAAGTGGACGCAGTCTTCAGTTCCTCTTTTAAATATATATTTTTACATATATTATATACATATATATATAGGTATTGTTTTACTGTCTTATTAACATAGACTTAAGAAAGGAAGTCAGAACCTTTTCATTCTGTACAGGAAACCCAGCGTAGGGTTGAATTCTGAAGGTTACTCAAGTTATAAAGTTGACATTTAAGTTTTTTTTAATCGTTCATCAGAGCAGCCTCCTTTAAACAGTCACTACTCATGAAAATATGCAATACATTATTGTCTTCACGTCAGGCGGATTAAGGCTGGAAGAGTTATTATTTGGTCACCTGAAAAACAAGGCGACGATGTTTTTGCCAGCTGGCAGTCTTGCATGAAGCTGAAAAGGAAGTGAAGAGATCAGATCAGGATCACGCAGGCAGAACGCTGGCGTGGAGCAAGCGCGTTTCAAAGGATTCCAACCTCGGGGATCTCTAATTATCAGAGGCATGGAATCAAAAAAACTGGCTGCTCATAATTGTAGGTTTCTGGCTACTCTAATTGCCGGTGGTGGTTCGTTCACTTTGTGCTCTTTGATTTCCAAGTCCGAGTGCTGACTGCATGACGTTGGCAAGCGACCAGGACGACCCTACCAACGCGTGCGTGCGTGCGTGCGTGCGTGCGTACGTACGTGTGTGTGGAGGCTGACGTGTACTTCTCCTACAGGGGGACACGGTGTACGCCACAGTGGCGCCGGAGGTGGATGAGAGGGAGCTGGAGAAAATGGTCAACCCCATCGTGCAGGAGTACTTTGAGCACGGAGACACAAAGGAGGTGCAGGTACGTTGTCCAGACATGAAGCTTGTGGGTCTCAACAGAAAGTTGTCGCTCTCGTTGGAGACTCTAGTGCACTGGTCCCCAACCCCCAGGTACCATGCCATGCGGACCGGTACCATGCCACACAGAAAGAATAAATAACAAAGCTTTAAACGAGTACGTAGTGGATTTACACTACTAGTCAAAAGTTTGGACACACAACTTTCTACACTGCAGTTAGATACTAAAGACATCAAATATATGAGACAGATGTATGTAATTATGCAGCAAAGAAAAGTTTTCATTCCTCTCATCATGTTTTGTCGTATTCATTGGCCACACCTTAAAAGGCCGGTCCCTGTAAACATAGTCTGACATTAAACCGTAGCTCTAGTGAACTCCATCCAGTGTGCAGATGACCCACAGTGCCTTGTCCCTCGTCAGCTGTTGCTGAAGGAGCTGAACCTGGGCCCTCACAAGTACGAGTTCTCCTCCATGGCCGTGTCCCTGGCCCTGGAAGGCAAGGCCAGCCACAGGGAGCTGACCTCTCGCCTGCTGTCCGACCTGTCGGGGAAGATGCTGTCACAGGGCGACATGGCGCGCGCCTTCGACAAGATGCTCAGAGAGCTGCCAGACCTCCTGCTGGACACGCCGGAGGCTCCGCAGGTGAGCTGCAGCTACACGTGTCCGGTCATGTCAATAATGCTGTGCCCATTAGTGGCTCAAAACTAAAAGCTTAGAAAAAAGCTGAAAAAATATTCTTTGGATCAATGTTTCTCAAGGGTGTCGTATTTTTCATTTTTTTTTTCAACTCTTCACATTTCATCTTTTCAGCATTTTCACATGATTAGCCGTCTGAAAAACTGCACAGGATTCCCTCTAAGAATAAGAATGCCTTTGTTTGTCCCACATTGGGGAAATTTGCAGTTACAGCAGCATATGCAGTGCAAAGAGGGGAATTAAAAAGAGTGCAATGAGTATTTAGCCCTCTGTTCACAGCCTCCTGTTGGGTTTTAGCATCTGGCTACAACTGATGCTTTGTTGAGCCTTCCACATGTTTGGATATGGCAAAATTGACATCAGGAACATGGGACTTGGGGTGTCGTCACTCATTTGGGAGGGGTATAGGTGTCTGTAATGACATCACAAAGGGCTGATTCCCAGAAATGCTTAATTTATCTTTCCAGATTCTTCCAAAAGCAGAACTATCTAGCCAAGAGAAGTTAAGAGCAGCCTTTTCTCATTTTTGGACAGTTCAGTGACAATGTAGAGCCAGAGATTATTGCTGGAGGAAATGAAGTAAGGAAGGGCATTTTGCATAAGATGGAACCATCTGATTCCATCCTGCCGTGCCAATGTTTTGCCAGATGTTGGGCCAGTTCATAGCCAGAGCCATCGCCGACCACATCCTTCCAATGTCGTTCCTGGACAACTACAAAGGCAAAGTGGACTGCGAGCACGCCAGGTGATGCGCCCACTCTCAATAACACTCCGCAAACAACAGTGTTGCCGAGAGCCTTTCAGATTCTCTAATGCAATTCTATCATTTTCAATTCTGTGGTCAAATAAGAATATCCAAGCGAGCAACACCTCTGCAGTTCAGCTCCGCTCACATCCCTTTTGACTTGCGTGCCTTTTTTTTCCCCCAGAGTGGCTTTGGACCGAGCTGCCGTGCTGCTCAGCATGAAGAGGGAGATGATGCGTCTCGATAACGTGTGGGGTGTCGGCGGAGGCCAGAGGCCCGTCAAGCATCTCATCAAAGAGGTAAGCCGGGGGCCAAAATGGGCAGATTTGATTTGTTTGCGCACACACGATTAAGAAGTCACAGAGGTTTTTTTTTAGTTGTTGTTGTTGTTGTTGTTGTTCACACGGCCCGCCTCTCCTTCTAACTGAGTCGTGTTCGTAGACAGAAGGCAAGAATCCACGCTGGGTAAAACTCAGTGGGCTGGCACTTCTTGCTGTGTCATCATAAGTTTTCCCCTCCAGGGAAACAGGATTGGCAGAAACATGGACTGGCTCACACAGAAACACACCCTGGACTTGTGGCTGTAGATATTACTTCATAATCCAGCCTCTCTATTCTCTCTCTGTCTCTCTCTCTCTTCTCTGTCTCCCTCGCTCTCCAAATTCCCCTTAAACATGCTAACGTGGACGTGGGTAGTGTAGGCGTTTTTGAGCATCCATCTTGCAAATTGCAAGTTACGCAACAACGGAATGGATTGTGTGCATGCGTATTTGGAAGCGGGGAAAGCGGCCTGTTGCCTTGGTGGTCGGCACGCTGCCTCCTCTATTTGACCACTTTTAATCTCCCCCTCGTCCGTCATCGTTCTGTTTGTCGACAATACCGCTTGTGTGTACGGACGACCAAACGTTCTCCCTCTCAGCTCTGTTAATTGGACTCAGCGTTGAATCACGAGTGCTCATCCGCAGGGTCTTGGACCTGTTGCATCAGTGGCACTCCCCTGAAATCTCAAGCGTCCTGACTCATTGTGCTGTTAGTTCGTTTTAGGCAGCAAAAAAATAAGGTTGACGTGAGTGCGAGCAGAGCACTGAGTGAGTGATGTAATCGAGCTGAGCCAGGGAGTGCAAGCTTTAGTTTAGATATTACGTTAGTTGTTTACTTCCCAAATGAAGCTAGTGTGCGTGCGTGCGTGACATGAAGGCCTGTACTACTGTCCCGTTGAAAGGCTTGGTAAGAAATGATAGCAACAGGAAAGGATTTATATTTTCACATAATTAACCCATTTAGGCTCCAGCAAAATTATCTCTCCGGTTTCATCTGCGCACCAGAGACTTTTTTTTTTCCATCTACTAAGCGTGGAGGAAGACATGTGACAGGCACCGAAGACAGAAACGCCGCACCAGGGCCTTGATTTACTGGTCTTGCTTCATTCCAGCTTGGCTTCATGCGTTCTGCACACAGAAATCTCTGCAACCAACAGCTTTTTCCTTCTGTGTGTCCTTCCAGATGAACCTCCTTCTCAAGGAGTACCTGGTGTCGGGAGACGTCTCCGAGGCGGAGCACTGCCTGCGAGACCTGGAGGTCCCTCACTTCCACCACGAGCTGGTGTACGAGGTGCGTGGGACGTGATTCTTACGCCTTTGCCTTATTGCCAGGATGGTGAGCAGGTGCTGACAGGCGGAGAAGGGGACCAGTTTTGCAGATACACAAAATTAAGCCTAATCCAATAACAAACAATTTAATGTGTGAATTATCTCAGGATCAAGCTTTTGTTTGTTTTGCCTGGTTGATTTGTTTTTTTGAATTTTTTTCCACCAACTCCAAAACGCTGATATTGAGGCAGAAAAGCAAGCTACGTGCTGCACAATGAACTTCTCAAAGAATTTCCTCTTTGTTTTGGCCAGTCACATTGCCTGCAGAGGAAGAATTTCTCCTGGAAACCAGCATTTCTGTTTCCTGCCAAGGACACTGTGTGTTTGGCAGACTCGGTTGCATTGTATGTATTAACGGACCTTATTCCAAGTGGCTCAGCCAAAAACGGCAAATCAAAGGAGAAACTTGTTGCATCGAAAAGCCAAACAAGTTTGGAATGTTCAGTGTGTATTTTGACAAACTATATAAAATAATGATGCCATTGTTCACAACCAGAAATTGATCTTTCTTTCTTACTGTGCTCAACACATTTACACATTTCATCACACATGTTCATCAAAAAACCTTTTTCTTTTTGAGTCAGTACATCCTCTGTGATGGAAAATAAGGGCAACAATGCCACCTGGTGGTTACATAAGGAGCTTCAGAAGAGGTTCTGCTTCAGTTGTGTTGCATGCTTCAACCGTGAATGTGGTTTTGTTTTAGGCTGTGGTGATGGTGCTGGAGTCGAAGGGAGACACTGCTAGTCACATGATTATAAAGCTTCTGCAGTCCTTGTGGAAAACGGCCCTCATCACTGTGGATCAGATGAACCGGGTCAGTGTCTTTTATGTCTCATAGAATCACATCTGGATGTGGATTATTAAATATAACATTTACATTTCTTCTATATAGATTGTTTCTATGTCATGATAGCGTAGTACTACCTGCTTACTATTGAACATTGTTCTACATGTAGGGCTTCCAGCGTGTCTATAGTGAACTTCCTGAGATCAACCTTGACGTTCCCCATGCTCACTCCATCATGGAGACCTTTGTGGACCTCTGCTACCAGGAGTCTGTCATCACCAAACAGCTCAGGGATGATTGTCCCTCCAGGTTAGTCAGTGATGAATAGAGTATAATATTATTATTAATTATTACGAGACTGATTTATTTTTGCTATTACTCTCTAGTACTGACAGTTACAAATACGGACAGCACAGTATTTGTAACATTTACACTGTGGTCAAATCTGACCAGCTCTGGCCATTGTAAAAGAAAAAAAAGGGGAAAAGTTGAATCATTTATTTTGTTATTTTGTTTCATTCATTTATACATCAATTCACAATAATAAATCGTGTTTGCCAACCTATTTCCTTCCAACAGAGGACGAAAGCGTTTTGTCAGTGAAGGAGATGGTGGAGCTGTCAAGAACTGATTGACGAAGAGGAAGAGCAACAGGAGTAGACCGTCGATCCTCTCCAGCATGTTTCCCCCTGATGGCGGCCATGCTGGCAGTCTTATGGTTTCCTCTGTCGACCGTGTCATTGTTCAAGCCAGCGCAGCGTTGACATCTGATGAAAGTTGACTGAAGTGTTGCATTCGGTTCCCTTCATCTTGTTAACCAGTCTTTTTTCTTTTTTTCTTTTTTTAAAGAGTATTCTTTATTTCTGGGGTAGGTGGACACCTTGCCTCAGATTGGTGCCTGTTTTTCAAGGATTGTTCAAATCAGGGGCAGAGTGATGATTTTTTTTTTGTTTGTTTGTTTTCTGCCAGTTTCATCTGTTGCCATGCCTGTATTTCTTGTCAATATTTTATGAATGCAAAGGGCATCTAACAGACAAAGCAAAGCTTACGCAGCACTTCGTATTTTGGTTCAACAAAAGCATCTTAACCTTAACCTTTCTGCCACAGTTTGTCAGACAATGTCAAGACATTTTTTGTTCTGGTTCTGTTGACCCATTATAAGAATTGCTTGAATTATTTTCATTGTTTAAGGCCAAATATTTACTTCAGAAAGAGTTTCAAAGCGAGAGGATTTTTTTGGCATGTTTTTGAATTTATTTCAAACTTTGGTTTGAAAAACGGAGAAGCCTCTTTCCAAAAACATGATAAATCGGTATCTCTTTAAAGACGGAAGCACTCAAACCGGAGTTCCAGTTCATTAGTCACACTGTCACTATATTGTTTGTGTAGTAATTGTAATTGCCAAACTCTGTAGAGGGCATGAATAATCTGGAAAATCTGAAATATGTCCGATGTCTTTGGAGATGGAATATAATTTGTAAAGCCAGTTCATATTTTTTCCACTATATGTTTTACATGGTGACCAAAGTGTGGCTGGGAGATATATTTCACTCATTAAAAGAGTTTAAAAAAAAAATAAAAAGAAAGAAAAGAAAATCTTTCGCATTGTTTTGGCCTGCTTGTTTTCTATTTCGTTTGTTATTGAAGGAAAAGAAAATGACCATTCATGTGTAGCATTGATGCAGATAAGTTTATTTTACCTATTACAGGGATCTTTCATGTGGAAAACATGTCTCTCACATTTTCTTTAAATTAAAAAAAACAAAACAAAAATGATTGGTCAGCTCTGGCGCACTTGTACTTGCCAAAACTGTGGAAAAAAAACTAGGACACACGATCGGTGTCGAACTGCTAGCATCCGTTCGGCGGCTAACGGGGAAGATGAACGTGGCAGAGACCTTCAGACTTTCAGTCACTGAGCGACTCGAGGCCGCTGCAGAGGAGATTTTTCTGCTTTTCCGACGGAGCGTCGCCCAGTATGAGGAGGAGATAGAGAGACAGCGCCAACAGCTGGCTGTGACCTGGGAACCTCACGTCAAGTTGTGCCGAATAGGTAAACACACACACACTGTGACGATGGTCCGCACGTGGTTGCCAGTTAGCCAGTTAGCATCAGGAGGGCAATAGTCGAGTGTTTATGAAATTCTACACTGCAGTTAATTTGTCTGACTGGAACAATCGACCTTGGAAAGCCATGTCAATACGGCGCTATTGCTACTGTTGGATCGTCTTATTTTCTAGTGTCGTGCTGACTATCCGCGTGTTCGTTTAACGAAGAATCTTAGAAGAATGATGCTGATTTCAATATATCTTTAGTAAACAAATTAGTTCAGGATACAAATATACAGAGCTCTGGGTCGAGTTCAAGCCTAACATCAACAATTGCTGTCAGGTTCTGAATTTTGACTGACGCTTTTCCCCGTGATCCAGTCTTTAAAGATAGATAAGATCCAGTTGTTCTTGCAGGCGCGCTCAGATTACGTCCTCCTCAGATTGGCTATCTGGTCTCCGTACCCCATCCTCATTGGATGATGCGGCCTTTGTTCCCCGTAGGCTTAGGTCCGAGGTAGAGATGCTTGATAGAAAGATGCCGGATCCTCTCTCGGCCTTTTACCGCGGGTCACCTAGGGTCATTGTTTTACAGCTGAAGGTCACCAGCACCATCCACCTGCTGGACCTGAAGACCAGGTTGCTGGCTTGAAGGGTGTCCACCTCGAAGCCAACACAGGTGAACCATCCCAGCAGATCCCCAACCAGCTGACACGCAATGCCCCAGACTCCACTGCCCAAGAGAAGCACTACGTCTGCACTGTGTGTAATGAAGCTTTCTCAGACGAGAAGGTTCTCGCCAACCATGTGACCATCCACACGACCAAGGAGCCCTTCAAGTGTAAAACATGTAGCAAAGCTTTCAAGACCAGAAGTTCCATGAATCATCACACAAATGTCCATCGCCCCAGGGTTCCGTGTTCTCACCCAGACTGTGGTCAAGTCTTTTTAACTAAGGCACATATGACAAGACACATGATGAATCACACAGAGGAGAAGCTGTATCATTGTAAGACCTGTGGAAAACAGTTCAGAAGGATGGACACCCTGAGAACCCACATCAAGATTCACCCTGGAGACCGGCCGTACAGCTGCAATGCCTGCGAAAAAAGTTTTGACACCAAGTTTGATTTGAACGTTCATATGTTGATCCACTCATAGGACAACCTGTATCAGTGTAAGACCTGTGGAAAACATTTCCAAGGGGTAGACAAGCTGAACATCCTTGTCAGGTGTCACAATGGAGAGAAAGCGTACAGCTGCAAGGCCTGCGGAAAGCATTTTGCTACCACGTCTGTGTTAAACGTCCACAGGAGGATCCACATGGGGGAGAGACCACATCAGTGTAACCTCTCAAAACAGTTCAAACAGTCCACCTGAAAAGCCACGTCTGCAGGCACATTAGAGAGAAGTCGTACAGCTGCAAGGCCTACGGAAAACATTTTACCACCAGCTATGATCTGAAACTCCACATGAAGGTCCACATGGACATTCTGCAGGACTCTTGGAACATGGCCTTCCTGTGAACCACTCTGTGGGCACTGGAGGTGGAACATAAATGACTACTGTACTCCTCCTACCAAGCAGCTCAACATCAGACATTAAAATTCTATTTTGCCTTTCACGGAGACACCTGAAAGGCACACATCTGTGACCACCATCAAAAGTAGGCTAACAACGGACTTTGAATCACTCTTACAATTTTAAAATTGAGTAATCTGTAATCTAGGATTCCCTCCTGAAGGAAGCCTGAAGGCTTTGAAGCTTAAGGTGGAGTAAGACTGACACTGAGAATGTTACGAACGGAAAGTGTTTCGTAGTGGTTGATCTAAAGTTGAATAAACTTAAACTTTCCACATCAGTTTTCCACATATCAATGTCACAAGCTTTGGCATAATCACTATCCATTAAAGTTTACCACGTCGCACATAGGCGACTTCTACCACGATTTACTCACATATCCTAAATATATTGACAACCACAGATGTATATATATATATATATATACACACACAGATAATATGTATATATATATGTATGTATATATATATATATATATATATATATATATATATATATATATATATATATATATATATATATATATATATATATATATATATATATATATAATCAATTATACCTTCCTGCAACAGATGACTGATAGGGATAAATATTTTTTTAGCCAAGCAGTTTTTTCTTCCAAGTAACTGTTTGCAAATAAAGGTAATTACACCTTGTTTTTATATTCAAGAGTAGGCTAGCCTATTAACCTTTGTTATTGTTGACATGCCAATAATATCTTGTGCCCACGTGTCAACTATCTCGCAGCCAGAACAATAAATGTCTCATGGCCACGTGTTTATTATCTCGTGGGCACAACATACTAATACGTGGCCACACATTTTTTTCATTCATGTCACCAGCGGGGCTCCGTTGTTAAGTCAAATTTATGCATGAATTGTATTAAAGTAGAAGCCATTGAATAGTTAGGTCAAGGAGGCCACCTATCTTGAAGACCATCAAGAGCAATATTGAAGTCACCGCCCATCATTATTATTACTTTCGGATATTTTGAGAGCCAGTGTAGGGAGGGAGATTCTAAAACATGAAACTCTGTATCATTTTCGCCTTTTGAATTATATCCATACAATTAACTTACAAAATTATATGAATGCCCCCCGTCTGTCCCAACAGGAAGATGTTGGGGGCTGACGTAGCACTCCCGCCCCAATTATTGCTCAGTCATGGCACCACCCACACGCTCAACAACTCAGCACCACGTCAGTCGAAGCGAGCCGTAACCAGGAAGTAGCGAGCAAGCTAGCGGTGGAGGATGAGCGGCTGAGACGTAGGTGATATTTTTGTCAGGTAAGTAACCATTTGCTCAATGAACATGGAGTTTGAACAACGAATGACTTCGTTTTTTTCATTTGTCGTCGGCGAGCCGAGTGCATTTTGTACCGTGACAGCCACGTTTTTCGCCAGACGCGTGTTAGCATTACGACAGCAGTTAGCCAGCCCTATGGAGGCAGTCAGACTGCTAATGTCCCCCGGGTAAAGACAGGTGTCTGTAGGCGCAACATTAGTCAAAGACCTTCATTTGCATCGGAGCAGACGGGTTGATAACCTTTGGTGAGGCTTACAAATGCACGCAGAATTACTCGGGACATAAGCTAACAACTTTATTTAGCATTAAATGACGGGACACGAACAGCCGTACCAGTGCAGACTGACTGTGCTCGCAGTATAACGAGGAGCACCTTATACTCCAGCATTAATGGCCTTGACGCGTCTGCCGTTATGCAGCATCAAATTGTGAGCACAGCCACAGGATGCCCACAAACCTCGAATGCAAGAAGAAGCGTTTGTTACTTTAGTTTGAGTGAGGTGCACAATCCAGTGTTTACTAGCAACTGGCATGATATGGACTAAAGACGCATACATATATTATTAGTCTCTAAAATAAGTTGCCATTAATATCAAAGTAGTTATACATGAAGAGCAAGTAACTGTAATGCATCGTTTGTTAGTTTTATCCACTATCACAGTATTGCTTTGGCCATAATGCGGAACATGCTACATAATTGTCATAATATTGGATGGTACTAAACATTGTACACTAGGCATTTAAAGCACAGTTAAATCTGATTTGGCCAACACTATTGCTATTATTTTATTTCATCATATGTTATTCCTTATACTTTTTTTCCCCCCAGCAAACATGGCGAGCATAACACATGTTACACAGATTTTTGCAACTTGATGCTCATGGACACATATGAAAACAAAACTGCTTGAATGTAATTACTGAGCACTATTGTAATTGTAATTTTACAATCTTCATCTCCCTCTTTTGTGCAGCTTTCGTCGGGCAGAATGGGCAGGCAGAGGAAGAGGGTGACTGGTGAAACCGCTCCAGCTCTCAGGAAAGATGAGAAGTCCTCTGCATTTCACCGCAAAGAGAAGAAAAAGAAAACGGACATTGGCAAAGTCTTCATAAACATCTCTATTGGCCTCTGCATATTCAGTCTGATCTGGTTTTTCTATGCGCTCTACATGCGGTCCATGCTCTCTAAACGGATCATAACCTTGCACCCGTCTCCTCCGGTACTTGACGCCAATAGCAGCAGCTCCACAGTCTCCCCTGAAAGATTCTGGGGCTCATACAGGCCACAGGTGTACTTTGGAATGAAAACCAGAAGTCCAAATTCAGTTGTGACTGGTAGGTTGACCTGGTCTAAAAAAGCTGCACATTTAACCTTGTATTTCTAAATAATGTTGTCATAATATTGTCAAACCTATAATTTATTCTGTAATAAGTACTTGGGGGACTTCCAGTTTTCTAATCATGTCAGACAGTTACCTGCAGTTAATTACAGAACTTCCTCCATCTATGTCATAAATTTGCTGGCTATGTTCATAATGTGGTGAAAGAAGGGCTTGTTTTGAAGATTTAAAAAAACAAAAAAAACAAAACAAAACAACCCTCAATAGTAATCTCTTGCGAACTCCCAAAGTCAATGAATTATCGAGGCAAAACGAGGTCCTGTGATTTGCATCTTCTCAGGCATGATGTGGATGCGCCAGTTTTCCCACGTGGATGTGAACCTGAGGCACACGTGCGAGCAAGGTGACCGCTTGCAAGGCTACGGCTGGCTGATGCATGATGGGTTGAACTTCGGTGTCCAGGAAATCCGTGACAAGGATTTCACACTAACCACAGAGTTTGTGAAAAGGATGGGGGGCGATCACGGAGGAGACTGGACCTGGAGGATCACTGCCAAACAGCATGTGGGTACTCTCTCCTCATTGTGGGTGTTCCTCGACAGCGGTCAAATGTGTTTCTCATGAACACTAACAAACGATGAACAATCTTAGCAGATTCAGTCATTGCTCATGTTTTTCTGTTTCTGTTTTAACCCGCCAGAGCTCAGCCCCTCAAGCGCCAGTCATCTCCCTGATGTTTTATGCAGCAGCAGACACGCAGGGCTCGCTGGAGGCTCATGTTGAGGAGAAGAGCCGCCTCGCATCCATCAGGGGTTTCTCGGAGGAGCTCGGGAACTTCAAGATCACCTTCGGAAAACCAGTGACTGGGGAGTTATCCACCGCTAAATATGCCAGGTAATTGCAAGAATACATAATACACTGGTGGCGTTTAAGTCGGATCGAGCCTTAAAAATACCAATTAAACGGACAAGAAAGCTGAAGGGAACTTTCTGTAGATGGGCTGCCCTCTTTGGTTTGGCTAAGATTATTTCTATGTTATAAATAAATATGTCAATTAAACCTTCCTGCAACAGATGACTGATAGGGATAAATATATTTTTTTTAAAAAAATGATAAAATGCAGTTGTATGTGCTTTAAATAGATGCATAGTAAACACGTGTTTTGAATTGTAGATTGTGGTGAAGTGTCTTAATGAAACCAGTAGATGGCAGCAAACGTGAGCTTTTTGGTGAATGCTCTTCGACTTTAAAATCAAAATTATTGTCACGTCTTGGGGTCATCAGTGCAGCATGTTTACACAGCTGTTATTTACTAAAATACTTAATATAGGATAGCATTAATCTGCCTCCAGATGAAACAACTGCAGCGGTATTTTTTTCATTCTGTTACGCTAGCACCACTCAAAGGTAGGAAACAATATTGCACGATTTAATGAAAGACAACGAACACCACCAAACGAAATGTAGTGTATACACTCATTTCAGTTAGGAAGAGTTGTTAAAGATGACCTTACTTATTTACTTATTTTGTGAGAAAAAGGATGCTTAAATATCTGTCATTGTAAAGTTTAAAGTTTTATTTTGACCGATAACTTATCAATCAAATGACACAGCAGTACAGTTTGTTTATGCCCCAGTGCAAGTTTGTTTAAGTGTCATGATTTTAGAGTTTTTTGTAAAGGTATTTGTTTTTGATTGTTCCTCTTTTCAGCTACAACTACCTTAAGACTGTCTCCCCTGGACTGGAGAAGCTGACTGACATAGTGAAGCACAGTCTGAACCGCAGGTTTGTCTACAGCCCGCCCTCTGGAGAGAAGAGGCACTATATTGCAGTTGACAAATACAGACCACCACACCACCAAAACCCGCAGAGACCTGCCGATACAAGGAAAGAGTCTGACTTCGTGGTCCATCAGGTGACGGTTCAGACACCGTTTCAGATGGAAATTCTCTTTGAATCCGGGAGCTTCCGCAGTCGTCCCAACCAACTTGTGGGCTCTCAAATGACCCAGGAGCTGGAACGGAGAAAAGCCGAGTTCGATGCCAAGTTTGACAAGACCTTTGGCCTGCAGGCGCAAGGCTTTAGCCAGGCACACATCAAATTTGGGAAGGCAGTGCTCAGCAACATGCTGGGTGGGATGGGCTACTTTTATGGTCAGTCGGTGGTGCAGTCGGTCTACAACGAATACCCCATCTTGTACCCTCCCGGGGCCCTGTTCACAGCTGTCCCATCGCGCTCTTTCTTTCCCAGAGGCTTCCTTTGGGATGAGGGTTTCCACCAGCTGCTCTTGAGCAAATGGGATCCGCAGGTGACAAGAGAGTCTATTGGTCACTGGATGGACCTTATCAATGTGGAAGGTTGGATCCCTCGAGAGCAGATCCTGGGGGACGAGGCTCGCAGCAAAGTCCCCGCCGAGTTTGTCATCCAGCGTAATGAGAACGCAAACCCACCGACCCTGTTCTTGGCCCTGCAGGACCTCATCAAGCAGCTCCCCTCAAATCCCGACAAGTCGGAATCGCAGCCCACTTTGCCCTTCCTGCGGCGGCTCTTTCCCCGGCTGAAAACCTGGTTCGAGTGGTACAACACCACGCAGACGGGGCCTTTGCCGAACTCTTACCGCTGGCGCGGACGGGATAACGACACCAATCTTTTCCTCAACCCCAAGACCTTGACCTCCGGGCTGGACGACTACCCGCGGGCCTCGCACCCGTCAGCGGAGGAGCTGCACGTGGATTTACACTGCTGGATGGCCTTGACTTCGGGCATCATGGCTCGGATAGCGCGCTTGCTGGGCGAGCCCCACCAGGAATACGAGCGCTCGCACCAGGTCCTCAGCGACAACGGCCTGCTGAACGAGCTCCACTGGTCGGAGAGACTCCGCGCCTTCAGTGACGTCGGGAACCACACAGAGGCCGTGTCCCTGCTGCCGGAGAAGGTGTACATGTCCCCCGGTCAAGCTCGCCACCAGCCTCCCGTCACTCGCCTCGTCCGCTCCGTCAACCACACCCCGAAGATGCAGCACGTCAACGCCCTGGGCTACGTGAGCCTGTTCCCGTTCCTGCTCAACGTTCTCACTCCGGACTCGGACAAACTGGAGCACCTGTTCCGAGACATGAGAGACCCGAACAAGCTGTGGACGCCCTTCGGCCTGCGCTCCCTCTCCAGGACCGACCCGCTGTACATGAAGCGGAACACGGAGCACGACGCCCCCTACTGGAGGGGTCCCATATGGATTAATATCAACTACCTGGCGGTCAGAGCCCTGCACCATTACGGCAACACGGAGGGGCCGCACCAAGAGAAGGCGGCTGCTCTTTACCGGGAGCTCAGGACTAACATCATCAATAATGTCTTTAGACAGTATCTCGACACGGGCTACATCTGGGAGCAGTACAACGACAGCACCGGCAGGGGCCAAGGAAGCCACCCCTTCACCGGCTGGTCCTCCCTGACACTGTTAATGATGGCCGAGCAGTATTGATGCTGTAGCGTGCGTCTCCCATTGTCTAAGATGGTGGTCTTCATCTGTGACACAATCAGGTGTTAAACATTATAATTAACGAGCCATTGAAAAACAGATTGAAATACGGGCAAAAAAAAAAGGCATTTATGATCACATTTTCACCGTACCTTTGTCAGAAAACAGAGGCTCTCACAGCTCTTTCCTGCTGGATGGTTTCGAGCAAACACATTTTTGAGGCCAGGCATTTCCTGGAACATCAGCTCAGCACTTAAAGCATCTCTGGTGTCACTTTTTTTTATGAGTATCAAAACGCTGATTGGTTTTAGGTGGCAATAGACTGGGATTGAATTAATCCTTCGTTAATTCCACTCCTGTTAATCATGGATGCAACAAAATCCTATTGGAACGAGGACCTTGAGGCAAAAGCTCCATGAACAGCCTCTGCAATCTATTTTGTAGTCATGTAAGGGTTGTTGATGTGAAAACCACTGGGATCATCATCCGTTTTTAAATGAGTAGGTATTTAATTAAGTGGCAATAAGGACATAAGGAATAATCAAACGATCCAGGCAATGAAACCATTTGGGGAAAACGGTTACTAATGTGGATTCGCCCCCTGCTGGTCATTTGAAAGAATACAGGCATGCAACGCCTGGGATCCGTTGTATTCAGTGATGGCCACAGTTACATCTTGCTGAAGTATTTCTTTTAATGAGAAGTCATTTTGATACTTATGTGTGATCAAAAGACTTTTGCCACGGTTTTGCCTGACATTTCTTAACCTGCTTCTAAAAGCAGCCATATTTTGTACAAACAGCCTTTGGAAATTCAACATGACTGTACCATCAGTTTTGTTTTGTAAGGGAGAATAAACCGTTTAAAATAAATTCTTTGTCATACTGTGCCTTTTTGCCATTTTTAAAGCTAGAAACTTCTGTATGTCATTTTAAAAGCTTGTCGAAATGTACAGCATTTGATGTGTTTACACGTTATCAGTAAGGATCCAAGCCAAAAAGCAGAATTTAGTTAAGGGGTGCTGCAATTTTTTTTCAACTAGTGTACAGTTTAAATAAGTTTAAATGTTTCTAAGGCTATATGTCGGTCTTCGAGGATACTGTGACCTGAAGTACAGCAGCCGCGTCCTCTTTCTTTTGTCAGGCGGCACATTGGAAGGCCTCCGGCTGACGTCACCAGGCTTTTTTGTATGGTTTCCATGGAGCGCAGTTGCTGCAAGGGCTCGGTCGTTAATCAGCTAAAATTGAAAGGAAAGGAGCACGTGCACTAAATTGTATTTTTTTTTTTCCCCTTCACTTTTTTTTTTTGACTTATGCCGGTGTGCACACCAGGGCTCACTGTGGAACTGTTCTTATTAATACTCTGACACCAAACGCGGAGCAGAGCTGATCCTGAGAGCACTGACACAGTCTCTCAGTCTGAGTGCATGACCACTGGGCTCCAACCTCCACAGTGTTGTGAATCCACTGAATTGGTTATATTTGCTGTTGAATAGCTGAAGACCGAGCACGGTGCATTAAGGTCGGACAGCTAAAATAGTGTACTGACAGCTGAGGATCTGATTTTTTTCACTTTGGCAATTTCATATGAAGATTCAGCATCCTTCTGTTATTTTTCCACTCATGAAAAAACAACAATTTCACTTGACGGCACTGAAATTGCCCGGTTGTGTTTGCAACAGGTTTCAGATTCACTTCTCTGTCTTCTACTCTTCATCTCAGTGACACATTAAGATTAAGGCTTGCGTGTATGGATTTAGCCAATGGTGTGGCAATGTGCAAAGATTCACCTTGGGCTCTTTCGTGTGAGACACAAACTCATCATTTGACCCTTGACCCATAAACGCAAAGAACACGGCATCGAGGGATTGTGCCGCCGATGAGCCATATCCTCTTCCTTTTTGCCGTCCGTCCCAGAGGAAATGGATTTTTCACATTCCCTCCATGCAGCCACAGTTGAAAATGCATTTATTTCTTTGAAGAGTCCGGACAATCTGTGTGACTAAAGCACTCACTGCGCAATCCATCCCCCTCACCCAAGACCCTTTTTTCACCGTGAGATGGGATAATAGCCAAACAGCATCAGAGCTAACTAATGTGACTGCATAATAAACAGATGAGTCAGGGAGGATTCATTTGCATATCATGCCAGCCTTATCAGAGCTTCCATATAGTGAATAATTTGTGATCGGCTTTTACCCGTGGCTTGACTGGGTACTGCGGGGCGCATGATGCAAATCCAAAAGGCCCGCAATTTCAGTTTTGCGACAACATATTTTTATCCTGAGCAAAATCATTTTGCATCTGCAGAGTGATTAAATAAAAAAAGAGAGAGAAACTTGTCTAAGAGTTGCTGGGAATACCCCCTGTGTGCAGCCAAATCCAGTACTGAATGTAATTACCGTGGACTTGCTGCTAGAGGGAGCTAATTAATAAGGCATTTGTGAGTGGAAAAGAGGCTTTTTGAACGCAGCTTAGCTATCATTTTACTTACAATGAGGAGCTACTTAGAATTAAAGCAGTACAAGTGGATAATTATGCTAATAGCTCAATTTGGATTTAGGATATGGTGGCAGGCTGTATTTCTAGATGATCGCTGCTCCGACAAGTACAGTCGCACGCAGGTCCCCCCGCCAACCCCCACCGCCCCCCCGCACCTCTCCAGTCAGTATGTGGGCTTTTATGTTCATAACATCTCAGTAGAAATGTCAGATGTTTTGTCCTCAGAACACATAACAATGTGTTTGTGTCTGTGTGTATATGTATATATGTGTGTGTATCTATCTATCTATCTATCTATATATATAAATATATATATATATATATGTGTGTGTGTGTGTGTGTGTGTGTGTGTGTATGCTTTCAAACTTTTGATTTTTTTTGCAACGGGCAATCATGCAAATAAAGAAGGCTTTCAGGCAGAGTGACTGCGGACCTTATGGTCGGCGTGTTGTTTCATATACAGCGGTTTCTCTCCCGCCTGTTAGTGTGGTCCTTGAGGCTATATTTAATGTCTAAATTTCTGATGCTTGTGTTGCTCTCACCACCCTGGCTCTGGCAGCGCTGCCCTCCCTGCACAAGTGCATTAAAGCAAGGCCCCCCACCCCCAAAAGCCTCGCTTCCTCTCTTTCTTTCGCCCAGCCAGTCGCCTTCGGCACCAGCGTCTCCCACCTAATTGCAGCACGCATGTAAAACGTATCTGAACCGCTGCTTCCCCCTTCAGCATCCAGCACCTCCGGATCTCTGCACCCTGCCTTTCAGCCCCCCCAACCCAGAAGCCTGCTGTCGAACGCCAAACTTGCCTCAGCCAACATAGGTCTATGTATGTTATGTAAGGGGCCCACTATAAATAGGTTCACCCGGGATCTTTTGTCTTTTACCTGATTCGCTCTTAGCCCAACAGTTTTTATTTCTGGCGAGAGCCGTGGAAGCTAGTGCAATGTAGAGCCGGCCGTTTCCATAGTTACTTTTGTTAGCTGCGAGCCCTTAACATTCTTCATCTGTTTCCTCACATGTCTGTTAGCCGCTCGTTTGAATCTGTTTGCACGGCTCGTCCCTGTGTTCGGGGGCCCGTTCGGGCGCCACGTCGGAGACAATGCTCTCCAACTTGGCGCTGCGGCTTCGTGCAACCGCACCGTTGCGCAGCGAATCGGGTGTGCAACAAATAGCAGTAGGTGTGGGTGCGCGTGAGTCAGAGACAAAAAAACAAAACAAAACCGCGTAGACATGTTCACTTCTATTCAGTCAAACGGCACATGCAATTAGTCCCATGTTGTTGCGTGATAATGAGCGAGCGTAGTAGATATTATTGAGCTCCAGTCTGAGGGGATGGGTGCACTCTGCAGAGCGGGCAGGCGCTGCCCGTTCCTTCAAAACGCAGTTGGTTGGAAAGCACTTTGGTGTGAATGCAATATTATGGCATGTTATTAAAAGAAGAAATGTGGAGAGAAAAAACAAAACTGTTGCAGTGCAAGGATGAGCAGGTCCAAGCGGTTAGGTAACAGCAGGTGCAGTAGCTGGATCGGGCCCAAGAACTGGTGCTGCAAGCATAGATCCAACATAGAAGAGGGCAAGGTGGGAGCCATGCAAGTGTGTGTGTGTGTGCGTGTGTGTGTATGTGTGTGTGTGTGGAGGAGTCTGGGGGGCATGGTTAAAGAAACACTGGGGCATTCCGCAATCACGATTGCAGAGCCGAATATGATTCTCACCCATCCCTGTTGTAGAACCAAAGAGTACAGGCAGCTGGGGACCTAAGTGGGCGAGTGCGAAAGTATTTTTGGATCGCACGGGAAACCTGCCACACCAACAGCAGCGGGAACAGCGGTAGCGGCGGCAGCAGCAGCAGCAGCGGCATCGGGGCCTGGTACCGGGCTTCCCTAACCCACTCCCACTCTCAGAGGAAGAGCAGCAGGCGGGGAGACGTTCCTTCAAAAGAAGAACCACGCTCGCTTCCGCCACTTTCATTTTCCTTATGTGCTATTTTTCCCATCCAATTGCCCGGCGTTTGAATGATGATGATGTATTATACATAACTGTGCGGAGCCCGACATGACAGAAACAGGGAGAGAGAGAGAGAGAGAGAGAGAGGGAGAGGGAAATAACGAACTTGGCAGCCGAGGCGAGTATCTCGTATTTATAGAAAGTCGTGTTTCCGGCAGAGGTTTCTGTGGTTTTAGCACTCCCAATCCATTTTTGCGGTGTCTTACAGGCCCTATTGTATCCAGGTTTAGAGTGAAGATGTTCCCTCATCTTGCGCCTTGGGGGGAGATTTGACTGTGAGACATGTCAGAATGTGATTTGGGGGAGGTAGATGGATTTCTCTGGCTCCCTCTGCAACCCAGACTTTCGTAAGATTGCTCCAAAAAAAAGAAAAAGAAACCCTATTTGCCTCCACAGAACGAGGCATTTGTCAAAATGCTACACGCAGGACTTGAGGCTGAATGTAAATGTGTGTACTGTATAATGTGTGTGATCTTAATACTTGGAGGACGTAGGCAAAGCTGTTGCTAACTCAGAGACGAATCTCTGGGGGGGGTTTCTTCTTTTTTTTTTTTCTGCCTTTGCCTTGTGTATGCGTTGCAGCATAGCATGCATAACCTCTGCAGCTCATAGTAGGGTTTTAAGTGGATTGTTGGTTTATTTTTTTTTTTTTTAGATAGCCATGGCAGCCTCTGCATCTCAGTGGATTTCCTGTTATGGATCAGGATCAGCTTCTGCTATTATTTACTCCAAAACAGTGTGGGCTGAGTATTTGGTTGACAGAATGCCAAGGCATTTAAGACCTCGAGGAGCCGCTGTACATCAAGCGAAGATGGCGTTTTATTTTGAATTGAAATTAGTGCTGCCTAATGGCCGCTCTCCTTTTTTGATCTGGTGGTGATGTGCCTGTCGTTTCAGAAAGCCTCGGCGCAGGACGAGACGACAGCTTGCCAGGGTTTTAAATGGTTAAAATCCTGAGAAAATAGCACCAAACGTTGGAGTGTCTCTAGCCACTAAATTTAGAGCCCTCTTCCTGCAAATCCATAGATGAACGGCGAGTGGCCACTGATTATCAATAATGGGCGAAAACCCTCCGCTTATCTGATAAGGCATATACATGGGTCTCTTTCCAGTGGTGATGACATGAATAAAAATATAGAATGGTTAGATTGATTTTGCCGACATGGATCGGTTCTTATCTCTCAGCCTGTTGCACATGGGAGTGAAATACAGAACTAGCATGGACAAAGCACAAATTGGGTGTAATGTAATCCATTTATGTGCCTTCAGTCAATGGCTTGACTACTGTGCAAAATCAACATTATGCCACAGCTCATAGATTTAGTCTCTAAGTCTCTATTAGCTTTATCAGAAGCACAATGCTTTTTTGGGGGTAAAATATAATGCTTTTATTTTATTTTATTTTATTCGTTCCTGCGACGATTTTTCATGCAGGCTCAATACACTGACACACAACAGGGTTAGATTTTCTTAGACATAGCGGCTCAGTTTTCTCGTGCTCTGCCAGGATTTAACACCATAAAATGATATTGGCAGCGAAAAATAAGAGACGTGGAAGAGACATTTCTCATCCACCCTGTCCATCTTGCAGGCAGCACGCTCAGAGGGCAGTCACTCCTCACTGCCTCTTCAGCTACACCAGGCTCCCACCTGCAAGCACAACTCCCACACCCTGTCCAGGAGAGAGCCTGAAAATAACATTGGCCTGGGGGGTGACATGCACGGCGTAAGGAAAAGTGGTTACCATTAGCTGGGTCTTTCGCCTCAGTCATGAAGGCAAAGTTAGTCATCGCCCCCACCAGTAACAAGGTTAAAGTAATGGAATAAACCTTTCAATTAACTTTGGCTGTGTATCTTGCTTTTCTTTGGACAAATTCCCTGTAAAGTTGCAGTGGGTGTGCACATGTCAGGGTGCTGGAACTTCATGCATTGCAAGGCGTAACAACTGTGAGTTGGCAGCATTGTGCAGTGTTGCTGTAGGTGTGCAGATTTTAGTTGATCAGACCAAACCAGTGATTGAGACTAACAGACTAACAGAATCAGTCTGAAAATGTAAGTGCATTCAACAGCAAATCGGCTCTTTTTATAGATAAAGAGGAACAACGTAGACAAAGCCCAGAAGAAATAAGCTGCTATGAGCAGCTACAATGGCTGCTGCGTAAGATACTAGTGGGGACGCTCCAATGGAAATGGATGGAGTGATTGGCATCTTCACACTTAACCACCAACATGAAAACAGCGCTCATTCGCTTCAATCTTGGCTGTTTTCACACTGTACTGGCTAGCCACGGGGTAGCAAAGCGCGGCTAGTGACTTTGCAGTAACAAATCTGATTGGTCTAAATGAATGTGATAAACGCTTTGTGGTTTGCCCAGTCACCTTCCGAGTCTCGCCTACCTTTTCCAAATTCCGTCTGTAGGCTCTTCAACAGATGGATATGAGAGGCACAAACACAGCGAGTGTATTTCAGGTGCTGTAGACTATTTAATCTTGTTCCACTTTACTGCTTCACAGAAGCTTCACAGAAGTGATCCATTCAGGACAAGACATCCTTTCATTAAGGTGATATTTCATCCTCTTTCCATATCCAGGACTTTGAACCTCTTTTGAAGTCAATATCCTTGTTAAAACATGGCAGTGGCTGCACACTCCACATTTTTTTCCCAACCTACTACACCATCTCCAAGAAACTGGAGGGTTTTGCATTTCTCTGCTCAGAAGCAAGGGAACAAAACAGACAGCTTCCATTTAACTTTCAGAGCTATGGAGTTACCCCTGCACTATAATGTCAGTAAGTGCTAACATTACGTAAATCCATTACCTAGTCCGTGTGCTGTGGCATTTTATGGAGAGGGGTTAGGCACACGGCAGTTATCATAACAGCATCTCGTGATCTGAACTCTGTGTGATCAGATTGGTTTTAATAGACTCTGGATTACGTGGAGGCAGTTCCTCAAAGCTAAACATCGCTGTGCCTGGAATTAAAGTGCACATCTGAGGTGAAAGCGATTTGTTCAGGAGAATGTCACCGCCGCAATGAAAGAGCTTATGCGCTATTATCACACGCTACCTTAAAAAGATGACAGGGCTGCGACTCAGACGTCCTTTGATACATTTCACAGTATGCTAAGCTGAAGGAAATAACGTCAAACTCAAGTAGTCTGGCATAAGGAGGCATTTATTATGTCTAATAATCTCTTTGCAATTGTGGCTCAGTAGACACAATATGCACTTTCTTCACTGTAGCCCACAAGCTTTTTTTGTCTGCCGCGTGTGCATAGCAAAGATACTGTTCACAGGAGCCCTATAGCTTCGACATTTTAAAATTCATTTTTAGATTAAAAAAAAAAAAAAAAAAAGTGTGATTATTGATAAGATGTTTTCACGAGTGGTGTCGATGATTTTCTGCTATAATCAATCATGTTGTCACTCTTTCAGTTCATACCTGCTTTTATCTATACATTTTTGGCCACCTCTCACTCATTTACTTACAAAAAAAATAAATCTTGCAATGCTGCCTTCCTTGTAACAACAATGTTATTAGATAGATGGATTGATAGCCTAATAAGGGCATGATATGATTTTTGAGTAAAAAAAAAAGAAAAGTAAAAAACATTTTTTTTGTTGGCTTGCAAATTAAACTGTTAGCAGACCACAGTTGATCAAATCCTCAATACTGTCCTAGAGTCATTGCAGCTTGTGCTGCTGAGCCTTTGTTGCATTTCATGCTCAAACATGGTTCCTTGAATTTAATCAATGACTTTCTTGTATAAGGTGGATTTCTTTAATCTGTTGAACTCACCTGGTGAAAGTGTGATCAGTACAAAAATCTTGATGCTGAAAATCACTAACGTTCCCCTTAACTGTACAGTAGATTCTCCATTTTCTTTTTAAATAATCACAAAAATGTCTTCAATAGAAAATATCAAATTGGCTCAATTTCAACATCTTTCACTAATAAAAATAATGATAATAAAAAGCCTTCTGTTGAAGACTGCACAAGCGGCATCACCCACTAAAAAAAGATTCCAAGAATTCTTTGCTATTGGAATTGGAAGCACCAGTGGTTTGAGGAAAAATCCTGTTAGTCACCAGTGAAGTGTGCAGGGAGCACTGGGAGCCGAGTGTGAGGTATCCGTGTGTGTGTGTCTGTGTGTCTGTGCGCGTGCATGTGTGCGCACGCGGTCGAGCAACTGGTTCATGTGATCACAAAGCTGAATGCTGCGCCTTCGCTGTCCATGGTCCTGAACCTCCAGCCGGAGGTGCCAAAGGTCTGCTGCAGACTGCCGCGTCCTGTGAAAGAGTATCGACTTTTTGTAATAGGATGTGTGACCACGGCCAAACAGGGAGAAAAAAAAGAAAAAACGCTTTGGGGGTTGAAATGTCATGTGAACAGTTGGGTTCAACCACTGAACACCTCAGGGGTGTTATCGACTCCCGCCAATGCTTTTAAAGGCCAAGGGTTGGTTTAGAGCGAGCGGATTCTGCTGCTATTTTACCTGGCCGTGTGAGTGACCACAATTTCCACAGAGTGCAGAGAGGGACGGAATTTATTAAGGCAGATCTATAGCGGCAGACTGCACCAGCAACTTGTTCTATTGAGCTGACAGAAAAACATCCAGGCCATGCTGTCTGGAGGAGAAATTCTTTCACCTTAATAGAAAATTAAAGGAAAAGATTCTGTTCTTTGGCTGACTGCCCTCTCTGTTGCGTTTTGAATATTTTTTTTCTCCTGTCAGCTGTGAGCTGTGTTAACGACCAGACCTTGACCCCTTCTAAAATATTCACTGCTGCCACGCTGTCATCATTGCCGCTTTAGTTTCTTGATTTCTTGAACATCATACCGGTTTTCACATTTTTATTTTTTTCAACCTAGACTCCAGGGGAGCAATTTCACATGATTAAGCATCCAAAAAGGGGCTAAAGTGGTTGTTGCAAGGTGGTCTGACAGGGTGCAACAAAGACTAAAGGCTGTGTTGGGGTGTAGTCACTAGCATTGGAGTGATGTCAGCGTAGAATCAGTGCCTTTTGTGACATCACAAAAGGCTGTTACCCCATTTCTTTCTTTATATATGTTTTTGTTCCAAATAGTGGAGCAAACAAAAGAGGTGAAGGAAGGACTTTTCTGATATCTGGGGAATTCAAGTGAAAGAAAGGAGACTGAGGTTATTGTCATTAAACATTGGAATAGGAAATTTAGCTTAATATGGAACACTTTAAAACCATCCGTCTAAATGACACTTATTCTCATCAACCATGTGGCATAATATTTGCAGCCTATAGCAAAAACCGTATTGAAACTGTGTTTTGTAAAACGGGTCTATAAAAAGAAAAAAAAAAAAAAAAGAAGTCTTGGTCAGAATCCATATGAATGACAAATTAATGAAATACTGATATTGTCGCTATACTTAGCACTAGTAACATTTTTCAAAGACCTGAACATAGCATAGTTAGCACTGTCACCTCACAGCAAAAAAGCTCCTGAGTTTGATTCCCAGACAGTTGTGTTTGTGCGTTCTGCGGTGTCGGTTTCCTCACCTCGTCTACCTAGTCGCCGGTTCGGGCAAATCAAGACCGAACAGCGCCATCATTTAAAAAAAAACAAAAACAAAAACCCGCTTCGCCGCCCAGCGCGGCTCGCCACTTGTTGCAACGTCAGACTCCATCTCTCCAGGATGGGAGGAGGAACAGAACCAGAAGAAGGAGCGGGAGGGGGGGACTCCGTCACATCCTCTGTCCATATATGGGCATGAAGTTTACACGCAGCGGGGAATCCTCTCACTGGAGCTGATGAATGGGGAGGAGGGCCGAGGGAGCCGCCAAAGTGTATATAAAGGCAGAGAGGGGAAGTCGCCGATGTGAAATCCACAGCAAGCAAATACCTTCCGAGGAGCAGCGGCCATACGGATTACCTCCAACTGCCTTTTTTATATTTACATCTTTTCACACTGACTGCCTGGGATCGTTGACTGACAAGGGGGGGTTTGAGAGAAAACAGCCATCTGAATATCTGTTTTCTGTTTCCCCCCTTTTCCCTTTATCTGTTTTTTTTTCTCCCCTCTTCTTCCCCGGGAAGCACCGGACTTTTATCAGCGCATCATTATGTTGAACAATATGGATTTGAATGCGAAAGATTCATTTTACCCCCAGTTTGACAATTGTAACGCTTCTTCTCTCGGGATGGAAAACGGCGCCCGGAAAGACAACCAGGAGGTGTACGTCGAGGCAGCAGAGCGCGGGGCACCTGCCCAGTTTGGCCACGGTGAGTCCACAGTGTTGCAGGAGCGCTCGGTTGAATGTGCATGCACGGCAGGGTTTGGTTGTTTTTTTTTGTTTTTTTGTTTTGTTTTTCCTTCCTCTCTTTTTCTTTCTAAGTGTGTCAAATTACCGCGACACGACCAACAAATCAACTGTGAAGTCGTGTGGGCTGCATTTCGTTGCTTCATACCGAGACATTCCTGCGCGCCCGTGTGTTTATGTAACGCCGATGCCTGTATATTCCGCTTTCATTTCCACTGGTGGCCCATTTAAAAGAAAAGAAAAATCAAGACCATCGCGATGACAAAAGTTTTCTTTCTCTCTCCAACCCAACAGAGGGAACCCCGGCCACCCTCAAAACTGAAGCTTCCAGCTCGGAATTCGCTTTTAACCCGTGCGAGTGCCCGAAAGACACGTACAACCCCTCGTCGCTCGCCTACTCCGGCAGTTTCTATGTCGAGGCAACTCAGGGAGCGCCGTGCAGCACCGAAACACTCCTCAACATGATCACGGAGATCGTGGGCATCTCCACGCTGCCGCTGCCGGAGGCGCAGGACGGCGGCAGCACCCGGGAAACTTACCCGTCACCCGCGCCCATGGACAGCGCCAACGGTAATTTCGACCCCGGCGTCAAGAGGCAAACGTACTCCTGCTCCGGACCGCCCCCGCCTGCGCCCCCCGGCTACTCCCCGGACCAGAACTGCCCGAGGTACGCGGACGATCAGTCCGGCAGCCAAACCCAAGATCCGTCCACTTCCCAGCTGGGCTTCGGCACCTGTCGAGCCTCCAGCCAGAAGAAGGACGAGCCCAAGTCGGAGGCCGCGTCTTTCCCGGTGGTGGTCAAGAACGAGTTTGACAGCAGCTGCTATGAGTGGGGCGCGTTCAACAAGTCGGACTGTTTGGAGTCCACTTTCCAGTCCGAGACCTTCCCCATGTCCAGCGACTTCCCCCCCGAGCAGCAGATGGACGTGAAAGAGCTTTTGGACACGTTTCCCCCGATGTGCCCCAACCCGGAGATGGAGTTTAAGGTGGAGGGGGGCATCAAGCAGGAATCCTGCTTCTCTGACACCTGTTCCCAGAGCTACTCCAGCCCCCTGTACAACAATTACCTCCCCCCTCCCCCGATGGGCCTCTCAGCAAACCTTAAACCCTTCCCGGAGCACCCGCAGCCGTCCAATCAGTGTGACTCCTTGTACACGTCACCGGCTTTGCCGAGCACCATAGACTCCATCCTTTACTCTTCCTTGCTTCCAGATTCTTTCGCCCAAAGTTACACCCCGCGCCCGCCCAAGGCGCCCAGGGCCAGGAAGACCCCCTCCACCTCGCACGGCCCCGCCAAAGAGAAACCCTTTGCCTGCCCCATGGAGAGCTGCGACCGGCGCTTCTCCCGCTCGGACGAGCTCAACAGGCACATCCGCATCCACACGGGCCACAAACCTTTCCAGTGCCGCATCTGCCTGCGCAGCTTCAGCCGTAGCGACCACCTGACCACGCACACCAGGACTCACACCGGCGAGAAGCCGTTCTCCTGCGACGTGTGTGGCAAGCGGTTCGCCCGCAGTGACGAGAGGAAGCGGCACGGACGCGTACACCTCAAACAGAAGGAGAAGATGGAGATAAAACCGCAGGTGAACAGCGGCACGTGGCCCTTCACTCTTCCCGATGGGATGTGAAGAACGAAGAGTTCCCCTCAGACGCAAGCGCCACAAGGATCTTTCCGTCTTGGAAGATGAAGCCAGCAGGCTAGGAGTTGATGTCCGAGTTGCTTTTTCCTGCCGAGCCAGAGCCTGGCAGCAGATTATTTTTATGAGCAAAAAAAAAAGGAGAGAGGGAGGAGAAGAGAAGGAGAGAGAGAGAGAGAGAAAGACTGTTTGGGCCTCGCTGCTTTGGCTCTGACGCCGTTGACTGGATGCAAACATGCATCGGAGTTGCGAGAGTGGGATTAACAGCGAAGCCGTCCCTGTTCGTGGCAGCCGGCGTTGCATGAGCGCTGTTTCAGCACCTCTCCTAGTGGACAGCTCCATCCTCCACTGGGCAGATTGCACTTAAAGCATCTTACTATCTCCATTTAAGGTTCTTCTTTTCTGCTTTTAGCATTCTTAGAGCAATGGTTTGGACTATGATACTCAAAATGCATGTTAATGTTAATGTTTTATTTTCCTTTTACTGGAATAACAACCACTGTCAAGGCGCTCCCTCGCTCCATTCTGAGGGGCTGTTGACATGAATGTACGCTAGAGTTTTTTTTTTATGGCTCTGACCATATAAGCAGCCCTCTCTTAGATCAGATCTAGTGTTTGTTTAAACCTCTTATCATTTGACTGTCAGTGTTTTTTTGTCATTCGGTCTTTGTATGGTGTTACAATCGTTTGGATAATTACAATTGTGAAAGATATATCATAAATGGGAAATAAATATATTTGTATTATTGTACTACTTTGTATTTTTATAGCCAACTGTATATTTTAGATTTATCATATTTTAGCGTCATTTATCAAGGTGAAATGTATTCTACATCAATGATAATGTCTTGGTTTTTTTGAGGGCTACCGTTTAATAAGAAAATATTTTAAATGTTACAATTTGTAATCGGAAACGTTTTCGCACTTCATTCCACTGTTGGTATGACACGAGTTATTCCATACTAACTGATGATCCTGATTTAAAAAGGGAACAGTGTGTGAACCAGTCTTGGCTTTTAATCAGGATTAATTTATAATATGTACAGAATAATATTAAGTCAACCTATAAATCAGCTTCCAAACTGTATGAACATATAGTTTGGAGAAAATAGGTAGCACAGATTACTGTGTCTCTCTGTGTTCTTGACCTTGATTCAGAAATTATTTTGACTCTGGTGTCAATTGCTAGAACGACAATACGTTCAAATATATACCTTGGTACAGACAACAACAATAAGAACATAAAAATTCTTATACACACAAAAATGTTGAGAGCTTGGTGATGTTTTCACCAACAGGGTACAGCAAAAAAGTGGTTTACTCGCCTTAAGTTATATTAACTGTTTAAGTAAAGATTTTGTACATATACAATTTCTACAATACTTTAAATTGATATTGATGTTGTTATTTTTATGAAAAGTTTATGAACAAAATAAAACATTTCTGAAAGAATTCATTTCCTTGTGCATAATTTGAAATGATCTCACAAACTGTCCTGTTTCTGATCCCCATTAGAAAAATCCCATTAAAATATTTCTCCTTTATTTTTTTCCCCATAAATCCATAAAAACAAGTCCAGCTGTCATCTATTACCTGCACATTAGAGTTCCACCTTGTGACTCTGTCACATTGAGGTAAATGCCCTGTTATTCATTACCGACACCCTAAAGTCCCCAGCTGCAGAGTTCCACCTCTCATGTTGAAAATGTACACAATGAGCACCACAGGTACCATGGTAACATCTACAGGAACCCTGTAATACAACACATTGTGTTACTGAGTCAGTGCAATGATCTTATTCTCCCAGTGCTCGCAGGCCATTGTTCATTCACACATCTACTTTGTGCCCCCTCCACCTCCAAAAAGAATATTGATTTCCATTCCATTGCTGAATTTGATTATACTCTATTATGATGTATTGTTTTCCTCTCAAATCTTGTTTATACCGATGTCTCCCCATGTCAAACCTCCCCCAATTTTTTTTTTTACAAACCTGCCTCTTTTTAATATCTCCTTGAGAATAAAAATAATAAAGACAGCGAGAAAAGGGAAAATTGCTTATTTTGTTATAAAAAAGACATACAATTTTTTAAGGTCATGACCAAAACTAGACATAAATGGTGCTGCTTTGAAAAAAGAAACGTGGCAAAATTCCATACATTTTTATTATTGGACAGGTAATGTGTAATAAAGAAAATGAAACATTTAATAATTTGAGTAAAGGATGTCTAAAGGTTTTATATTCAAGCCATTTCTATAGATCTTTATTCTTCATCCCAGGCTTCATAGGGGGCTTGCACAATTAATTATCAACCTCACTATGAATCTCTGTTGAGAGAGAGAGAGAGAGAGAGAGAGAGAGAGAGAGAGAGAAAGCATATTTAGCCATCTGTTTTCTGCCTCCTGCAGAAATGCTTTATTTTAGCTCAATGAGGCTTCCCAGGAATTGCACAGACAGCTTAGACAGACATTATTAGAAGATACTACCAAAGTGAATTCTCCATAAAATAGAACCCCACCTTTAAAAGCAGGCATAAAAATAGGCTTACTTAATTCTGTAAATGTTACAGTCACTCACTGCAGATCCCGATGGCGTGTTTTACCAGGGACATCATGGTGGCATGTGAGGCACATATGTAGCCATGGCACAGGTGGCTGGAAGAACACCGCTGTGCTCGCTAACGGCCGTTAACTGCACGCCTTGTCTGGAGCTGACAAACAAACTGTACCAGTGTGAAAACGCAAGCTGCCACGCTCGGTGACGTGAAAAAGCGTTCTGTCGTTCTCCCTCCCGTCTCTCACTCATCTTCCCCGACAATAGTGCTGCGGCTGACCAGCATCGGCACACACAACACCCCCACCCAACCCTACCCACCAGCCCATGTTGTTTCAGTGGCAAACAGTGTCCGATGATGGATGGTTGAGCTTTTGGATTGCGGCGGCGCTCAGTCACAGTGACCATTATCCACACACTTGAAGACTGGAGAGTTATTGAACTCTGCCCAGTGATGGAATTTCTGCATTTGCGCATTTGAAAGCTGAAATTCGCATTTGCATATTGTAAATGGTGCTCGATATATATCTGGAATGTGTGCGTATCAGCGTTTCAGCCATGTTTTATCTCCCTCGTGCATGTACAGTCTCCCCAAGTCCTGAATTGATAAAGACAAGAGGCATAAATCTGTTCTTTTCTTCTGACTGACATTTATGTTTTTTTTTCCTACTCCTCTAGATGTGTGTAATTGCTGTAGCCATTAAGTAATTGCAGGGAGAGTACATGACCACCACTGAGAACCATGCTTTCTCCGAACGTGGACCTCTGCTGCGAGTAGTAGCACATCAAGTCCATTATAATCTTGTCAGGATATTACAAATGGAAATATGTTAACATTAGCGCCATGTATGAATTGGGGGGGGGGGAGTTAAGAGGGCAAAGGGGGTGGAGGGTGGGGGGTTTATACAAGGTAATGTGTCTGTGTGACTAACACATTCCATATGGAACCAAGGAGAAAACCACGAACAGATGTGATTTAATGTCTGTATTGTCTCATCCAATTAGCCGCTTGATGTCGGATTGCCTCTGGATAAGTCAATGGGGCTGGTTGTCTGCGGCACCCAATGAGTAGTTTGGCTCAGGATTAAATGGAAAAAAAAAATCTTAAAAGAAATGACAGTGAAGGATTAGATGGTCCCAATATCAGAGGATAAATGTCACAGTGGAATGATATGTTCTTACATATTTTCCTATTTTCAAGCATGTATGTTCTCTTTCTTCTGACTGATACACAAATTGTCTTTTTTTTAGGGCACAACCTATTTTTTATATAATTTTGTGCCATGCAAACATTCACCACAGGAGTTTCAATAGTAGGAGTAGAATTAGCTTTCTATAAGATAAACACTTCAACAGGTCCCCCCTCCTCACTGTCAAGCCTATCCACAATGTCAGTCTTAAGAGTGACAAGTGTGACCCCGGTCGTCTCTGAAGAGCCTAGTTTCCCTTTTATCCATGCTTGAGCCCCAAACAATTCCACCTCTACAACAATAATCCAATAATGACTTTCCGAACGCATGAAAATAAATGTATTTGCTCATATCAAGGATCCAAGGCTGCTTCAGATGCCGGGTCACCTTAAGCACCTATTAATAATCACAGTCGTACTTGAGACAGTCTACATGGCACGCACAGTCTCACTGGCTTTCGGATTGATCCAATGTGGGGTAATCACCGCATAATTTTATGCACAACTCTAAAATGTGCGCCGGGCCACGTCCTGGTCCTTGGGGTGGACTCAGTAATCAAGGTGCATAATCGAATG